>NC_069502.1:857682410-857924910 GCF_027579735.1 Bombina bombina
TATATATATATATATATATATATATATATATATATGTATGTATGTATGTATGTATGAAGTCCCCTTTACCTCACACATACACAGACCTATAGATATATTATAGAGAGGTTCCCTCTGCACAAGCGCACACAAACCCCCTCCCAAGTACCTAATATACAGATATAATATCCCCTATGCCTAATATGTACTGCACTTCTCCGCAATCTGATATAAAGAACAAAACACAGTTTATATGCCTTATATGGAGCTACATATCGTGTGGAAAAGTGGAATTGTGCTGCTCATTCCGCAATTTGCTACACATTTATCACACACACAGTATAAACACACACAGGAATACAGTTATACTCAAACAACATTTTTCACACACACAGTATAAACACATACAGTTACACACACACTAAAACAGTTATACTAAAACAACAATTCAAACACATTACACATTTATCACACACACAGTATAAACACATACAGTTACACACACACTAAACAACATTGCACACACATAGTTACACACACATATTACACATTTATTAAACACATACAGTTACACACACACTAAAACAGTTATACTAAAACAACAATTCACACACACACATTACACATTTATCACACACACAGTATAAACACATACAGTTACACACACACTAAAACAGTTATACTAAAACAACAATTTACACACATTACACATTTGCACACATATATTATAGGCATAACACATCAGTCTATAGATGATTTACTGACTTGGTTAGTTACGCAGCTGAGAGCCAACCTACCCTGAAACAAACAAGGGAAAGTACTATAAATCCCAGGAGAATGGAGATAATTCCCAGCGTTCGTTCCAGCGTGATCTTCAGCAGGAAACCAGGAAACTATTCCCAGCATGCACTGCATCGGAAGCTCCGTCACGTACAGCAAAAGAGGCAGGGTCCCAAGGTTGATACTTAGTTCAATAATCCCAGTACCTTATCTACAGGTATATAATAGTATATAGATATTCCCATTGCCTCACACACAAATACCTCCCCAGCGCATTATATACAATATTATAAAGAGGTTCCCTCAGACTCACACACACACAGCCTCCTTCCAGTACTTTATCCTCGAGTAGCAGCTACATCCCTTGTAGCAAAAGGACCGTGAATTTACAGAAGTCACGTGACTGCAGTGACATCATCTGTCCTTTAACCGGACTGGATATAGCTGCTGCTGCTACCAGGTAATAAATGTGATGTTAGGAAGCGTGACAACTAACATTAACCGCCTAAGGGTGAGGGGGAACTGTGGGTGCAGAGAGTGGGGTTAAGAGTGTGAGCTGTGGGTGCGGAGAGGGGTTAAGAGGACGAGGAGGGCTTTATGTGCGAACCTGTACAGGGGCTGGGGTATGAGACAGCTGTGCTGTGGGTCTGACTCTGTACAGGGGCTGGGGTGTAAGACAGAGAGGGGCTGATGTTTGTACAGGGACTTAGGTGTGGGGCAGAGGAGGACTGTGAACCAGTACAAGAGGGGGGGGGGGGAGAGATAGGGGCTGGGGTGTGTGAGACAGAGGTGGCTGAGACCCTGAGAGTCTATACAGGAACTGGGATGTAAGGAGGGCTGAGCATCTGTACATAGGCTGGAGTCGAAGTGTGATGCAGAGGGGAGGGCTGAAAGTCTGTATAGGGGCTGGGTTGTGAGACAGAGGTGGGGGGATAAGAGACTGTACAGGATCTTAGGTGTGAGGCAGAGGAGGACTGAGAACGAATCTCTACAGGGGGACTAAGAGTCTGTACAGGGGCTGCAGTGTGAGACAGAGGGGGACTGAGAACTAATACCGATACTGGTGTGTGAGAGAGAGGTCTGTGAGTCTATACAGGGGCTGGGGTGTAATTGGGGCTGAGGGTCTCTACAGGAGCTGGGGTGTGATTGGGGGCTGAGGGTCTCTACAGGAGCTGGGGTGTGATTGGGGGCTGAGGGTCTCTACAGGACCTGGGGTGTGAGATGGAGGGAGGCTGAGAGTCTCTACAGGGGCTTGGGTGTGAGATACAAGGAGGGTTGGGAATCTATACAGGGGCTGAGTTGTGAGGGCAGCTGAGGGTCTCTACAGGAGCTGGGATGTGAGGCAAAGGAGGCTGAGAGTCTATAGAGGAGCTGGAGTATGAGACAAAGGGGGCTGAGAGTCTGTACAGAAACTGGGGTGTGAAAAAGAGGGTGCTGAGAACTTGTACAGGGTATGAGGTGTAAGACAGAGGGGGCTGAGAGGCAGTACAGGACTGGGCTGTGTGAGAGCAAACAGTCCAATGGTTCACAGCACCACAGTATATGTTAGTGCACGGTGTATAGGGTAGCTGCAAACACCCCAACGTAGCAATCTTGAAAATGTGACACCACCACTGTGTAAACTTACAAAACACTTTATTAGGAGTTTACATAAAAAGCAGCAACGTTTCGGGGTTTTAACCCCTTAGTCATGCTAAAGGTACACAACATTTCATGACACTTTTAAACCCATTTTGGCGCCACAATACTTCCATGTAGAGAGTAAGTACTCCCTCTAGTGGTCATTCATTTTTTCTCTATTCAATTGTTAGTGTGTACTATTTAAAAACAATGTATCAGACTAAGCTAGACATCAGTGTAATTTTAGCAATACATATAAACTTAGGTCTCAGGTGTTATTTATATCTATTTCACATCTTTGCTGACTAAATATAATATAAAATTTCCTTAAATAAATTAATGCCTACACTTTAATTGATTTTGATTAAACACATAGTTAAAGTTTATCACTATGAGCCTTACTTAAAAGTTGATTTTCCAATGTAAATGTAAACAATGCATAAAAATGTTGCCTTACTGTAATGCAAGTTTATATGTTTAAACTTCTGTTGATGTATCTTTTTTGTCTCATCTTATTTGCCGTTATTTTAACCATTCTCAGTGTCCATTGATCTTATCATTATTTTTGTAACTGTTGTGTACATGTATTTCAAAAAAACAATTTGTAAATAGACAACTTTTTAATTTTTTATATTAATAAATATCCAAATATCTTAAAATATACTTAAATATTTATAAATATTTTTAAATATAGCAATTTAGGTCAAAATCCCTGTTTAACCCTTTGGGGATGAGTGTTTCCATTTTATAAATCCATTTCATTTTTTGTTGCTTTAGGATTTTTTCCCTATTCATACCATTGCGTCGGTTTGGGATTTGTTGTATAATTTGCCAGCGTAACTGGCTAACACTATGGCCTTGTTCAAGGAAATGTTTCGAAAGGGGTGCCTCCAAGTTCTTTTTCCTAATGTTTCAGCGATGCTGGCTCAATCTGTCTTTTACTTTTTGTGTAGTCTCACCCAAGTAATACTTGGAACACGGACACTTTATTAGATATATTACATAATTGCTATCGCAAGTATGAAACCCCCTAATATTGTAACACTTTCCATTATGCGGATGATAAAAATTTGGGCCTTTAATAATCAAATTACAACTTACACACCCTAAGCAGGGATAACTTCCATTTCTCTTGCTACCAATAAAGGTTTGTGTATCCCTTTTCTCTGTACCTACATCACTTTTAATGAGGTGGTCCCGTAAGTTTTTGACCCTTCTATAGGCCATAAGGGGAAATTCCCTAAACTGCTCTATGTGTTGGTTGCAATCACATAGAATGTGCCAGTTATTCCTTATTGCTTTTGAAATTACATTACTATGTACACTGTGTTGTGATACAAATACTAGTCTGTCTTTCATATTGGCTTTCTCCTTTGTTTTGCCTGGATGTTGAATTTCCTCAATTTGCTCTTTAATTAAATGTGGGGGATACCCTCTTTGTATGAACTTATTGGTCATTTCTGTGAACCTTTTCTCTTTCACTTCCTGTTCACTTACTATTCTTTGTACCCTCAAAAGTTGACTTTTGGGTAATGATTTAATTAATCCTTTAGGGTGAAAACTGTTGTACTCCAATAAGGTGTTCCTGTCCGTTTCCTTAGAATAAATATCTATATTCAATCTGTTTTGTACCTTTGGAAACCCTTGTGTCTAAGAAGGTAATGCTTTCCTCACTGTATGTTAATGTGAATTGTAGTGCCCTTACCATTGTATTCAACTCCTTGGTAAACTCTTCCAGGACTCCAATGCTGCCCCACCACACGCCAAACACGTCATCTGTATAGCGCCACCATACTGATCCGTACTGTTGAAATAAATGATTTTCATAGACCATGCGCTCTTCAAATTCGTTCATGTACAGGTTGGCGTATGATGGGGTAACATTGGAGCCCATGGCTGTTCCCTTGACTTGTATGTACCATTCGTCCTGAAAAAGGAAAAAAATTCCAGTATAAGAGTAAACTCAACAAATTCTCAATGAACTGACCCTGCATATATGAATATTTGCCACTGACCATAAGGGCCTTTTTTACAATAGAAATTCCTGTCTCATGATTGATGGACGTGTATAAACTCTTGACATCCATTGAATATAGCACATATCCATCAGATGGTAATTCAAGTAATTCTATAATTCTATTTTCTCCAAAAAGTTACCTGTGTCTTTTAAATAACTGACCATTTTGACCACTTCAGGCTGTAATAATTTATCCAGATATTTAGCTATATTGGTGTATACCGAGTCTACACAAGAGACAATAGGCCTACCTGGTGGTCTAGTGGGGTCTTTGTGTACTTTTGGTACCGTGTAAAAAATTGGTATCCTTGGGTTATCAACTTGTAGGTAATCTGCTAACTTTGTGTCTATAATGCCCATGTCCTCTGCCTGTTTAAGCATGTGATTGATTTCTTTTTGTATTTTGGCTAAGGGGTTGCTCTGTATCTTTTTATAAGTGGAGATGTCATTTAACAGTTCTTTAATTTCACTAACATAGTACTGTTTGTCCATGATGACAGTAGCCCCTCCCTTATCAGCCCCTTTAAGGATGATACTTTCATCACTCTTTAAAGTTTTCAATGCTTGGTGATCATGTTTATTGAAATTGATATGTTTTTAATTTTATTCTGTAGTGATGCTATTTCATTATCAACCAACCTAATGAATGTGTTCACACTATAATTAGACAAACTGGGATTAAATGTGCCCTTTTTCCTAAGTCCCAGACTATCCAAAGTTAATACCTCATTTGCTTTTTTAAGATTACCATAATTTTTACCAATAGTTACACATTGTAACTCATTAAACCAGACTTTCAACTTGATATTCCTGTAAAAGTTATGCAAGTCTTTAGTCAATTCAAAAAAGTCTAAATCTTGAAATGGACAATATGAAAGTCCTTTGTTAAGCACTCTTAATTCATCTGCTGTGAGGGTGTGTTTGGAGATATTTACCACTGTGTCTTGCAGCAGGATCACTTCTTCTGTATTTTTCTTTGCGACTTCCTCACCTCCCCTTGTTCTGCAGTTTTCTTCTGTTTGTGTGCCTCTGTGACTCTTATGTTTGCGGCCTCCCCGGCGGAATCGCTCTCGCCGCCGCTGTTCTCCAAAGGGTGTTGCGAGTTTCCTTCTGATGACGTGTCGGAGCCTGTAGTGACGCTCATGTCACCTGTTTGCCGGTTCCTTCCTCTATTGGTTCTCCTCATTGTACGGGCTCTATGGGTCGATTGGTAACCCTGGCTACCGCATCTCCACTTGTATACTCTGCCTGTGCGATAATCCTCTTCGTCCCTCAGGAATTTCACCCGCTTGGTTTCTTTGATGTTTTTTTGTTCCGTGGCGATCTTCTCCTCTATCCTATCTTCCAATTGCTGGAGCTCTTCCGTTGTCAGAGCCGTAAGTAAATCCATGCGTTGTTTTGTGGTGGTTTCAGTTTGTTTTTCAATCTCTTTAAGGAGAGCTTCCACTGTGCAGACCATTAAGTCGTACGAACATTTATTTATAATGGCTTCAAATCTGTCACAGTATTCTTTATTATCCCTAAGGAGGGTAGGTACAGTGCTCATCCTTAAGCCTCTTGGGATTCTCTTAACTAAATAATATTCTGCAAGTGTAGTTGCGTGTAAATCCCATTTCATCAATTTGACTTTTAATTGTTCGATCCCCTTGCTGTAACAGTAGACTCAGCGGTCCTCAGGAATTCACGAGATCCTCTGGTTAATGCCGTTATGCGTGCAGCCTCCAACTCGCTATAGGCAAACATTTTATTACCATCTGTCTTGTTAGTCGTCTCCTTTTCTTTATCCATTTTTGTATATCGTACTGTGTGCACGTTCCCCAGCAGCTATGTAACAGCAAACAGTCCAATGGTTCACAGCACCACAGTATATGTTAGTGCGCGGTGTATAGGGTAGCTGCAAACACCCCAACGTAGCAATCTTGAAAATGTGACACCAGCACTGTGTAAACTTACAAAACACTTTATTAGGAGTTTACATAAAAAGCAGCAATGTTTGCATAAATTACACTGATGTCTAGCTTAGTCTGATACATTGTTTTTAAATAGTACACACTAACAATTGAATAGAGAAAAAATGAATGACCACTAGAGGGAGTACTTACTCTCTACATGGAAGTATTGTGGCGCCAAAATGGGTTTAAAAGTGTCATGAAATGTTGTGTACCTTTAGCATGACTAAGGGGTTAAAACCCCGAAATGTTGCTGCTTTTTATGTAAACTCCTAATAAAGTGTTTTGTAAGTTTACACAGTGCTGGTGTCACATTTTCAAGATTGGGCTCTGTGTGAGAGAGAGGGTCTGATAGTCAACTCAAGAATACTTTATTAGCATGACATTATTACATGTGTTACCAAAGTAATATGTTACAATAAAACAGATAAATAACAATTAATAAAGTAGGAGTATAGTGGGCAAATATAATAACAGTTCATATAATCTGATTGGTGGTTCTGTTCATGTGACAGTCTGCTACATATTTTGCTACTATCCTTGTAGCTTTGTTTTTTTCTCCTAAGAGTACACAGTCTTTCTTGTTCAGACATCTGTGGGAAGTCTGTTATTTCTTTCATTATTTTTGGGAAATATTTATCCCTTAAGAGTTTGTATCTTGTACAGTACAAGAGGAAGTGTGCTTCAGTCTCTATGTCCCCACTGTCACACTGTGCACATTGTCTGACTGCCCTGGGTCTCAATTTTGTCTGATATCTGTCAGTCTCTATTTCCAGCTGGTGGTCAGAGATTCTGTATTTAGTGAGTATCTGTCTGTGCTTTGGGTTGGTGACACTTGTGAGATACTCGGCTAGTTTGTATTCTCTTTGTAGAGACCTGTAACACTCCAGCTTGTTCTGTTGTCCTATCTGTTCCTCCCAGTGTACCTCTCCTTTAGAGCTGTTTGTAAGGTGTTTGGTTACACTCTCTCATGGGCTGTGCTTTTGCTGATATGGTTTTGCAGGTCTGATATATATTCTCTAAATGCTTTTGATACTGGGTCACAGAGTGCTTGTGGTAAAGTGTACTTGTGTATATGAGCTGAGGTGTAAGACAGGGGGGCTGAGAGTCTACACAGGGACTGGGGTGTTAGATGGGTTGAGAGTCTGTATAGGGACTGGGGTGTGAGACAGAGGGGGCTGAGAGTCTTTTACAGGTTATGAGGTGTGAGACTGAGGGGGCTGAGAGTCTGCACAGGGACCAGGCTGTGAGACAGAGGGGACTGAGATCTTGTACAGGGGCTTAGGTGTGAGGCAGAGGAGGACAGGACTAGGAACCAGTACAGGACTGGGGTGAGTGAGAGAGAGGGTCTGAGAATCTGTACAGGGGCTGGGGGTGTGAGACAGAGGGGGGCTAAGAGTCTGTACAGGGGCTGGGGGTGTGAGACAGAGGAGGCTAAGAGTCTATACAGGGGCTGAGGATCTGTACAAGGGCTGGAGTGTGAGACAGAGGGAAGGGCTAAGAGTTTGTATGGGAACTAGAGAGTGAGACAGAGGGGGTGAGGGTCTTACAGGGGCTGGGGTATGGGACACAGGAGGGCTGAGATCTTATACAGGGGCTTAGGTGTGAGGCAGAGGAGGGCTGCAAAGCAATACAGGACTCGGGTGAGAGACAGAGGGGTTGAGAGTTTGTACAAGGACTGAGGTGTGAGACAGAGGGGGCTTAAAGCCTGTACAAGGGATGGGGTGTGAGACAGACTGGTTGAGAGTCTGTATATGGGCTGGGGTGTGAGACAGAGGGGACTGAGAGTCTACACAGCAACTGAGGTGTGAGACAGAGGGGTTGAGAGTCTGCATAGGCTCTGGGCTGTGAGACAGAGGGGGGGCTGAGAAGCTGTACAGGGATTGGGATGTGAAAGAGCAAGTGGCTAAGAACATGTACAGTGGCTGAGGTGTGAGACAGAGGGGGCTGAGAGCCTGTACAAGGGATGGAGTGTGAGACAGAGGGAGGCTGAGAGTCTTTAGAGGGGCTGGGGAGTGAATCAGAGGGGGGAGGATACAGGGACTGTACATAAGCTAGGCTGTGAGACAGTGGGGTCTGAGAACTTGTACAGGGGCTTAGGTGTGAGGCAGGAAGGGGGCTGATATTCTGTACAGGGACTGGAGTGTGAGACAGAGGGGGCTGAGAGTCTGTATAGGTACTACAGTGTGAGTGAGGCTGATACAATGAGCAAGCTGTATTTGAGGGAGTGAGGACTTGATGAAGTGCAGTCTTTGTGTTAGGGTGATGGGTACAAGTCTGACCTGTTTATAATAATTATATATTTATCACTTGTATATGTGATGGGGTCACAGGAAGTCAGTCTGCATGGTTGCACCATACAAGATGTGACATAACTGGAAAAAAAGTTTGTAAAAAATGTTTCTAATTGCTAATATTATTATTATTATTATTATTACTGTTGCTATAATTGAACATTTATGACTATCTTAATAGTGTCAAGAGAGGTGAAAAGTAAGGGGTGACATGAAGCCTTTTAACTAAATATATAGAGGAAACCACATCCCAGAGTAATGCAATATATATAATAAAATGAAGCACAGCTGTTCAGTGGGTAGTAGGTATACGGACCAGGCTTACAGCACATGTAGTAGCACACATATTTACTTGGTGTCCAGTATTTGTTGTGTCCTCACTTTAGCAGCCTCACATAATTTGTAATTTTATCCTATTATCAAGCTAATATGGGGTTATATGATTGGGCCAGATTCCAGTTTGGGCATAAACTGCAGATGGAAAAACTAAAGTGTAGCAGGACAGAGCTACCAGTTTGGGGTAATCCCATAAATTACAGGATAACTGGTAACCTGGGAGCTGTGGCACTTAGTGTTTAACATCTGCTTCCTGATTTATCAGATAACAATGCATATTCCTGTATACAGTCACCTTCTCTTGCTTCTAATGAGCTTAAAGGGACACTCAAGTCAAAATTAAACATTTATGATTCAGATAGAGCATGCAATTATAAACACCTTTCCAATTTACTTTGATTAACAAAATGTGCACAGTCTTTTTATATTTACACCTACTGATCATGTGCAAGAAGTCACAAAATATATGTACTGTGTATGCATTTGTGATTAGCTGATGGCTGTCACATGATACATAACTTTGAAATTTGTCAGAAAAAAATCTACGACTCGTTTGAAATTCAGACTAAGTGCTATTGTCTTGTTATCATGCAAATGTACTGTATTTACTGACCCTTTAATAATAAATGTGTCACCACATAATGTCAAACAAGCTATTTAAAGATTGTCACATTTTATCACTTTATATGTTATCTGCTGCATATGGAGCTGGTCACATGTGTAGTATTAGATTGTGCATATGTGAAATAAACATGTTTGATATCACATAAGCCGCGTTCGGCAAGCACCTCCAGCAAGCCCAGCATCGCTTGGAGCGTTCAGGGAAGGCTTCCAAGAGAGGTGCTGGGCGTTCGCTGAACGCTCAGATGACGTCAGTCCCAGCGCTTCCAGCTTGCTGGTAACGCGCTGGGAGTGAGAAGAGCAAGTGTCTGAGCGTCTCAGCTCCATATGACGCGGCTTGGGATTTTTTTTTTTTTTAACGCTCCTAAAACCGTGACGTTTCCCAGCTCCACGTCATCACTCAGGGGATTTAACTGGCGCTGGGTCTCGGCGTTTGACGAACGCGGCTATATTCATCTCTTTACCTTAATAAAAATACAGGAAGAGCTCTGATTATTTCTGATTATTTCTGATCACTCACATTAACCGTCTTCCTTTCTTCTTGCAGGTGTCACATTTATAGCATCAGACGCAGTCACTGACAAAGAACAAGATGAACAAATACAGGAAGCAGATAGCAGAGCAGTTCCTGAGTCAGGCCCTGGGCATCATCTGCATGCTGACCGGAGAGGTAAGAGCTTCTGGGTAATGTCATGTGACACTGGTCCTATTTACTGTGCTGCTTCTGATAAACCAGGCTTTTCTTACTAACCCTAACTTCAGCTCACCCGACCATCTCACTTAACCTCGCCGAGACCATCTTACTAACCCTAACTTCAGCTCACCCAGACCATCTCACTAACCCTAACTTCAGCTTACCTAGACAATCTGACTAACCCTAACTTCATCTCACACAGACCATCTCACTAACCCTAACTTCAGCTCACCCAGACAATCTGACTAACCCCAACATCAGTTCACCCAGACCATCTCACTAACCCTAACTTCTTCTCACCCAGACCATCTCACTAACCCTAACTTCTTCTCACCCAGACCATCTCACTAAACCTAACTTCACCTCACTTAGACCATCTCACTAACCGTAGCTGCATCTCATCCAGACCATCTCACTAACCCTAACTTCATCTCACTCAGACCATCTCACTAACAATAACTTCATCTCACCCAGACCATTTCACTTACACTAACTTTTAAGGGACATTCTACTTGAAAACTGCTATTGTTTAAAAAGATTCACAAGTTTTGCATAACCATCATTATTATACAAATATAGCTTTTGATTTATTATTACCTGTATCTAAGCCTCTGTAGACTGCCCCTTATCTCAGTGCTTTCTACAAACTTGCATTTCACCAACTAGTGCTGGTTCCTGCATAACTTCACAGGAGTGAGCACAATGTTTATATGGCACGCATGGGCTAGCACTGTCTTGCTGTGAAAAGCTAATAAAAAGCACTGAGATAAGAGGCAACCTGCAGGGGCTTCGAAACAGGCAGAGGTTTAGTGGTTATAAAGGGACCATTGTTATGCAAAGATGGGGAATGAGTAGTAAAGGTGTTGTATATCTTTTTAAATAATAAAAAAAAATCAATAGACTGTCCATTTAAGCTCACTCACCTGCACAACCCTCCAGCACAAATCCTCTCCCAAAAAATACAAAGCCCTACTACATGTCCTCTATTGCAAAAACTCTCCCCAGAACCTAAAGGCCCCTCTGCATGACCCTAACTACAAAAAAGGCTTAATACCCAAGGGACCCCAGCACCAAAGGAACCTCCTATCAACCAAGGGCTCAACTTGTTGCCCCCCCCCCCCCCATCACACCCTCTCAAATGTTCCAGCAATGTTGATGTTCTTGAGCTCATGTCCTCAGTCTTTAGCAGCTTTTATCCATAGAGGTCCCACAAAATTATCCACTATATGTTTGTTATTTATTTGTTTTGTGATGATCGAGAGAAGTAAACAAGAACTTGTTAGTCCAGGCAAATGGAGTCTGATGATCTTTCTCATAAATATTATAGGAATACACCATTGTGAAGAAGAGGCCCTCCCACAGCAGCGTTCAACAGCTGAGCGGAGAGGTGAGTACTGCTGGGGAATGTGACAATATATCAGCATCAGGGCACAGTGACTTCCTTTACTGACCCATCTGGCCCTGTTTGTATTTCCTACCTACTGTCTGTGTCTCTGCATGTTCTCAGTAACATTATCCTGGCTCTGTCAGTAAAAGTGTGTGACAGAACCAGTCCCTGTGTCAGCGCTGAGTGAGTTGTGTGTGTTTCAGGTGCCTATAAAGTGTGATGATGTTGCCGTGTATTTCTCTATGGAGGAGTGGGAGTATATAGAGGGACACAAGGAGCTTTACAAGGACGTCATGATGGAGACTCACCAAGCACTAAGGGCTATGGAGATCCCAGGAAATGAGAGCTCAGGTAATGCACATACATTATAGAAGTGACTGACAGAGAGTAAATCTACAGTGAATCTGTCACGTGTGATCTAATGAGCTGTCTGATTAAAAACTAGTTTTATACCCAACAAAAATAATAAAAACACAGTTAAATGATCAAGAGAAATTACTGTTAAATGTTTACATATATAAATGAATATTTAATTGATTTAAGTGCAAAACAGATGCTTTGTTTTGTTCTTAATTGAATACATTTAAAAAATACAAATATATATTAAACACTAAACAAGAGGATATTAGGTTGATATAAGTACAAACTAATAAAGGGAATATTACAATATAAGCATATATAATGCCATCTGGTGCAGACCCTATAAATTTAAATGTAGAAAAATAACTATAAGAAAAGAAACAGGACACATCATGATACATGCTCCTTATATATAGATAGGGAATACAGCACTCTTTTAAATGTAGAAAGCATCCAAGTTTAATTATGTCCCAATATACAATACATATCCATAACACAACATAAATGTGCACAGTGCAAAACAACACATATAATAAAAGCAAATAGATTTAGGTCACGTGACTAACATGGGCCCATATTTAGTATAACATCGGCAGTAACTGATTTGCAAGGGTAAAACAGAAGCACTACACCCTGCTGCACACAGAACCCCCTAACAAATGTAGAGGAGGATAAACCTGGGCAGGTTCACGTATGGGGATCTAAGTGGATCGTAGTAACCTTACAAAATCCGGCATATATATACATGACTCTGCAAAATGATGTACAATGTCAGCTAATAATAGCCAATACAAATAGCCAGATACATGCAAACGGGCATATACACAGGAGCAGCAAGTGTTAGTAGCAGCAAGTTAGTTCATACTTAAGCAAAGTTCTCTACATAAATCCTCATCAGGTCAGACGGTTTGTATTGCCTCAAAAGAAAAGGGTCGTTTGAGGCAATACAAACCGTCTGACCTGATGAGGATTTATGGCGTGTCGAGTCTCACTTTGGCTCTTTCTCCACGTAAAGACAGATAAGTGTTTGGAAACTCACTAAATTGTGGGACTGTGCTTTTGTCGCTGGAAGTGGAACTTTCATGTTTTACCAGTGATTTTGTCTCTCGTATACTGCACTGTGGAAGCTTATGGAAACGACCTTGATATGTAGAGAACTTTGCTTAACCCCTTAACGACCAATGACGTACAGGGTACGTGCTACAAAAAAGGTCAGTTAACGACCAAGGACGTATCCTGTACGTCCTTAGGGATTTCAAGCGGTGGAAACGATCCTGATCACTTCCAGCCGCTTTCAAGGTATTGCAGTTATGCCTTGATATTGAGGCATCACTGCAATACCTTTTTTGGCACACCGATGCAGAGAGGGCCACTTTGTGGCCCTCTCTGCATCGGCCAGCAATGGTGCCGATTGTTGGTGGGTGGGAGCAGCCGCAGGGAGGCGGGTAGGCGGCCCATCGCTGGGAAACTTCAGGAGGCTGTCGGGTGCGCACGGGAGGTGGGGCGCCAGTACCCAAAATGGGGGCAAATAGTTAGTGGGGAGAGGGTTAGAGAGCTCTTTGGGGGGGGGGATCAGGGAGCTTGGGGGCTAAGGGGGCATCCCACACAGCAGAATATATTTAAAAAAAAACAACTTTTTATTTTAGTACTGGCAGACTTTCTGCCAGTACTTAAGATGGCGGGGACAATTATGGGGGAGGGACGAGAGCTGTTTGGGAGGGATTAGGGGGTGGGATGTCAGGTGGGAGGCTGATCTCTACATAAAAGCTAAAATTAACCCTTCAAGCTCCCTACAAGCTACCTAATTAATCCCGTCACTGCTGGGCATAATACACGTGTGGAATAATTTCAGTGAGAAACCCAAAGTTAGTGAAAAAGTGAACCATTTTTTTCATTTGATCAAATTTGGCGGTAAAATGGTGGCATGAAATATATCAAAATAGGCCTAGATCAATACTTTGGGTTGTCTACTACAGTGTTTTTCAACCAGTGTGCCGTGGCACACTAATGTGCCGTGAGAGATCCTCAGGTGTGCCGTGGCAGACTGACAACAGTGTGACATATTTTTTAAATTTTGTTTGTTTTTTACTCCCAGTGCAGGGGTGTCCCTCTTTCAAATTTTGAGATATTGAGAGGTTTGTAACAGGCTCATCAGGCAGACAGGCAGGCATCATTTACAACCATGACATATTGACATTCATTCACAGACAATCATTATGATTGTGAATGAATGTCAATATGTCACGTATAGTTTGTAGGAGGCATGGCATCACAGCACAATACATACAGTATGTGTGTGTGTGTATATATATATATATATATATATATATATATATATATATATATATATAATATATATGCTGTAGTAGGCTACAATGTGTGATTTTTTTTTTTACATTTTGGGATGGTGGTGTGCCACAGGATTTTTTTTATGTAAAAAAGTGTGCCACGGCAAAAAAAAAGGTTCAAAATCACTGGTCTACTACACTACACTAAAATTAACCCTACAAGCTCCCTAATTAACTCCTTCACTGCTGGGCATAATACACATGTGGTGCGCAGCGGCGTTTAGCAGCCTTCTAATTACCAAAAAGTAATGCCAAAACCATAAATTGCTGCTATTTCTGAACAAAGGGGATCCCAGAGAAGCATTTACAACCATTTGTGCCATAATTGCACAAGCTGTTTGTAAATAATTTCAGTGAGAAACCCAAAGTTAGTGAAAAGTGAGTGAAAAAGTGAACGTGTTTTTTTTTTTTTTTTTTTTTTTTTTTTAATAACTTTATAAATAGCGAGGACAAAATGATCCACCACATGCGTGGCAAGTTAACAGTAGGAAAAGCCAAGGTACATATCAAATTCGCCAAGTCCATCATAATAACAGATGAGATGAAAGAAGATTTCATCCTGCATAGGCAGGGAACCAAATTGTCCACACAGTTTTCGTTTTTCAATTTAAACAATCAAAAGCCAAAACAAAACAATAACAGTCAATTCACAAATAATAACATTAACACTTACCCGGGCCCACCGACTCGCCCCCCACAGACCTAGCAGCAGAATCCAGAGACTGTACAATTGTCTGGGCGTCCGATAAATCTTAGTCAGTCTGTGGACACCATTTACCTCCGAGGTTCTCACTTAAGATATAGAGGCTATTTCTGAATGGGTGTATAACACTGTCTCTCACTCTAGGTGAAATAAATAAAAGATAAGCCTCCCATTTATGGATACATTTCCTGACTCTTCTCTCTGGGTCCCCCTTTGTATCTGCCTGCTCAGTCAACATTTGGGTGTGTATCCTGCCCAGCAGCTGCCTAAATGGAGGTGTTCTATTGCTAGCCCACCCCGTCAAAATGATTAACCTGGCAAGCATTAGGACAGTGGTGATGAAAATGTCAAACTTATAAATTCTGTCCTTGGGTATCAAAAATATCACATGTTGTGCTGTGAGTGTCACCTGTTGATTCGTTACCCTTGCCAACCAATAAGAGACTCTAAACCAGAATCCTCTCAACTTGGGACAGTCCCATAGCAAGTGAATCCAGTCTGGGGATGGGTATCTACACTTATTACATATGTTTTCCGCCCCCGGAACCCACCTAGCGCGGATGCAGGGTGTAATATAAGACTGATGAATAAATTTCATATGTGTCTCCCTTAGATTGGCTGAAATTGTACTAGCATGCATCTTCCCAAGGCTCCCTTTAATGAGGTCAGAGTCCACCGACAGTTCTCTATGATTTGACCATTTCGTTGTGAGTCTCTGAATAGCGGGGCCCTCACAGTGTTTGAGTAATAGATCGTAAGTGTGCGATATCTTATAAGAGCCCTGTTTAGCCAGAGCACATAATTTATCTATATTGGAGGGTTATGTAGTCAACAGCTTGGCTGAGATCAGTTTATAAAGATAATGCCTGCATTGAAAGTACGCAAACCTATGTGTCCCAGGAAGATCATACAAACTCCGTAACTCAGAAAAGGGTGTGATATCTAAAGTGAATGGGTTAAAAAGTTGGTGGAGTCTTGTGAGGTGTTGATGGTGCCATGTAACAAACACTTCAGTCGTGTAACCAGGGAGGAACTGTAGATTGCCTTGAATCTGCAAATATTTAGTCACTAAGTGCTGCGTCCCCCATAGCTTGCAAATCCCGGACCATGCCCTCAAAGGATCTTTAAATAGTATATGAGACTGTATAGATGGGGGAAGTGATTTGAGAGGTGAATGGGGCAGGAATGCCAAATGTAATGGCCTAACAAGACCACCCTCTAACTCAGGGACGGTGAAATATTCATTCCCTACCATCCAGTCCAAGACAATCTTAGACAATGCAGACCAGTTATACCAGGTAATGTTCGGAAGGCGAAGCCCACCCCCACCCGAGGACATAAATAGGTACTTTTTACTTATCCTATGTTTTTTCCCTTGCCATATAAAGCGACCTAATGATGCCTGAAGAGAAGCAGCGTCCTTGCGCGTCAAGAGAAGGGGTAACATCTGTAGCGGATAGAGGAGCTTAGGAAGGGCGATCATCTTAAAAAGCTAAACACTTCCTGAGAGGGACAAGGGGAGCCTTGTCCAGCCAGACAACAACTGCTTGATATTTGCAATAACTCCTGTGAGATTAAGATGGTATAGCTTAGTGGGATCAATGTGTAAAAGGATCCCAAGATATTTAAAAAGGCCCTCTGTAACCTTGAGTCCAGTACCTGACAATGTGGTGTTACTGAGGTTCTGCAACCAGGTAACTTCCGATTTGTCGACATTGATTCTATACCCCGAAAAGGACCCAAATTGTTTGATAATATCTAGGAGGGGCTGGAGGTTATCTTGAGGGTCACCTACGAACAATAGCAGATCGTCTGCGTATAATGAAAGATGATATTTATGTCCAAGAATATCAAGTCCTGTACAATGTTGTCTAATATATGAGGCCAGGGGCTCTATGGCCAGGTCGAACAACAGAGGGGAAAGGGGACAACCCTGCCTAGTTCCTCTCCGAAGTGTGAAAGAGGGAGAGAGCTCTCCATTGACTATGAGGGATGCCATAGGGGCCTGATACAGTGTGCGAAGGAAGTCAGCAAAGCATCACAAAATTCCGAATTGTTCCAGGGAGGTGTGCAAGTGATCCCACTCTATCCGGTCAAACGCCTTTTCTGTGTCAAGTGCCAAGAGGCACGCATCTGGCAAACTGGAAGGGGTTTGTGATGTTGCATTATACCAGTAATATGATGAAATAGCTAGAACTTTCCGGATATTAACCACCGAGGATCTACCCTTGATAAAGCCTGTCTGGTCCATATGTACAACATACGGCAAGATCGTCGCTAGACGGTCAGCCAAGATCTTCGTCAAGAGTTTATAATCCCCATTAAGAAGGGAGATTGGTCGATATGAAGAGGTCTGGGTATGGTCCCTGTCTGGTTTGGGAATCAAGCAAATGTTCGCCTCCGAAAAACGCCTATCCATTCGCGACGCACCCTCCAGATATGCTGAAAATAGAGAGGCTAAGGTGGGAGCTATTTCCTCATTCAAAAGCTTGAAATATTCAGAGGGCAGCCCGTCAGGGCCCGGGGCCTTCCCTAATTTGCTGTTCCGTATGGCATTGATAACTTCCTGTACATGAATCGGGGCGTTGAGGGTCGATTTTTGCTCTTCAGAAATAGTGGGTAGCTGCACCAAACCCCAGAACCTTTGTTTCGCCTCGCGATCCACTGTCTGACTAGTTTATAGTTCCGTGTAATATTTCACAAATTCCATCATAATGTCTTTATTGTTTGAAGTCAATTTGGACTGAGAGTATATAGCCGCTATATGAGATTTGGGGCGGTAAGCATGGACCAGCTTGGCCAACAGTTTACCAGATTTATTACCCTGGCGAAAGTATCTACCCTGCCTATGTGTATTAAACTTAAGATGTTGTTGGGTTAAGAAAGTGTCTCTAGCCTGCTTGAGCTCATAATACTTTTTTTGAAGTGTGGGAGAGGGGTCAGAAAGGTAGTCATTGTATGCTGCAGTAAGCTGCGAAAGGAAGTCACCATCTATCCGTTTGTTGTTTCTATTGTATTGGGCCGTAATACAGCCCCTCATTACTGCCTTAGAGGCATGCCAAAACAAATCAGGGGTGACTCTGTGTATATCATTGTCCGACGCATAGTGTGACCATGAAGACTTTAGATGGTTACGAAAGTTTATATTACTGTAAAGATACGTGGGGAACCTCCAGGATTTTTTAGGTTGCAATAGTAACGTGATTGGGGCATGGTCCGAGATTGTGATCTGTCCTATGGTAGTGGTATGAACTTGAGGTGTTAATGCCGAGGATGTAAGGAAGTAGTCAATCCTTGACATGGTGTGGTGTGTTTTTGATAAGCAAGTAAAATCTCTCTCATCCGGATTTTTTATTCTCCAGACATCTACCAAGTCTAGTGTCTCTTTAAAAGAGCTAATTAGGGTTACCTCTCTACTATGCGGAGCACGTTGTCTCAGGAGGCCTACCACTGATGGGTCTTTGAATCTATCTAAGGGGAGAGCCTGGGCCAGATTAAACCCCCCCCCTCATAATCAGTGGGGCATTGTAGGTTAGTAATTTTGCTAGTAAGGTTGACCAGAAATTAGGGTTAACCTCGTTCGGGCCATAAATATTGCAAATGGTATAAGTGAATTGATGAATTTGTAACAAAGCTATAATATATCTGCCTTTCTGATCAATGTCGACCTGCGAGAAGGAGATTGGAAGACCCTTCCTCACCAAAATAGCCACCCCCCTCTTTCTACTCTCTATTGGGGAATACAGTGCCTGACCTACCCAGCGTATCTTTAGCTTTTCGTGTTCGTCTGCTGTCAACCTAGTCTCTTACAAAGCTATATCAGCCTGTAGGGAGTTTAAATGTTGCAAGATAGTGCCTCTCTTTGCAGGCGATGTAATGCCTCCCACATTCCAGGCAACTACCCTAATAGGCACCGCCATAAAATTAGTGTAAGGATACTAGGCAGGGGATTGTCAAGTAGTTGCGTCTTATAACTGTGAAGAGTGTGTACCCTGCTGTCTTCCTGGGTGAGAGAGGCAGTGTGTGATGAACCCCTGTAAACAAAAAAGGATAGGAGCCCCCAGGACCCACACTGAACCCAAGGTGACTCACTGCGATATACTGCTAGATGTAAGAGCTGGTCAAAAGCCGTGGTGAGGTGGTCTGTGGATGGCGAATTCAGAGGGTCCCAGGACCCCCCCATGACAGGAGCTGGAAGAGAGACAAGAATGAGACACATGCAAACAATACAATAATATCCGCAGCATATCTATATTAGCATGAAACAATAACCATACAACGTGAAAGTCATGATATCCAGGATAAAAAAACTTTAACAAGGTGTACCCTGAGGATAATATGGAGCGCTTAGAAGGCTGAACTAGGGGGTGGCAATGGTTCCAAAGAGCTATAGCATGAAGTAACAATTCTAAATGGGTAATAAAAAAGAGCCAAGGTATGTTAAACATCATGTCTAATGGCCAAAGAGGGAAAACCCTACTCAGGCAACAAAGAATTATTAGGCGCCAACAATAAGAAAGAGAATCCAGAATGAAACTAGTGGGCAAAAAAGAGCACCACGGGTGTTCTCTATGTAATGGGTTCAGCCAGGGGAAACAGATGGGGTCAAGCTGGCAGCATTGGTCTGAGAAACCTATGCCAATATATGGTATTAAAATATGAGTTTGATCTCCCTTACCCATATCAATAAAGGAAGATATAAAAAACAGTAGCACATGAAAAAGAAAGGTATACATCATGTAAAGGAACACGAAATACATTTCACAGATACAAAATACAAACTCTCATTAGAGAGCATGTCAGCCATTGTCCTGTCTTCGTTCAGATAATAGGTAAGCCTGCACCGCCGCAGGGGAGTGGAAGATCTTAGGCCCAGAGGAGGTTTGAAGCTTGAGCTTGGCTGGGTACAGGAGGGCAAACTGACGACCCTTTTCATGAAAGAGAGATCAGAGTGGTGCAAAGTCTTTCGCCTAGATTTGGAGTTTTGCGTTAGAAGGGGTGCGTTAGCTACACGTGCTTTTTTCTGGCCGCAGCTTTTAAATACCGCTGGTATTTAGAGTTCACAGAATGGCTGGGTTTTCAGTGCATTAGGCTCCAAAAAGGGAGCGTAGAGCATAATTTAACGCCACTGCAACTCTCGATACCAGCGGTGCTTACGGACGTGGCCAGCTTCAATAACGTGCTCGTGCACGATTCCCCCATAGAAAACAATGGGGCTGTTTGAGCTGAAAAAAAAACCTAACACCTGCAAAAAAGCCGCGTTCAGCTCCTAACGCAGCCCCATTGTTTCCTATGGGGAAACACTTCCTACGTCTGCACCTAACACTCTAACATGTACCCCGAGTCTAAACACCCCTAACCTTACACTTATTAACCCCTAATGTGCCGCCCCCGCTATCGCTGACCCCTGCATATTATTTTTAACCCCTAATCTGCCGCTCCGTACACCCCCGCCACCTACATTATCCCTATGTACCCCTAATCTGCTGCCCTAACATCGCCGACCCCTATATTATATTTATTAACCACTAATCTGCCGCCCCCAACGTCGCCTCCACCTAACTACACTTATTAACCCCTAATCTGCCGACCGGACCTGAGCGCTACTATAATAAATGTATTAACCCCTAATCCGCCTCACTCCCGCCTCAATAACCCTATAATAAATAGTATTAACCCCTAATCTGCCCTCCCTAACATTGCCGACACCTAACTTCAAGTATTAACCCCTAATCTGCCGATCGGAGCTCACCGCTACTCTAATAAATTTTTTAACCCCTAAAGCTAATTCTAACCCTAACACCCCCATAAGTTAAATATAACTATCAATAAATAAATTAAATACAATTCCTACAAATAAATACAATTAAATAAACTAGCTAAAGTACAAAAAATAAAAAAGAACTAAGTTACAAAAAATAAAAAAATATTTACAAACATTAGAAATAAATTACAACAATTTTAAACTAATTACACCTACTCTAAGCCCCCTAATAAAATAACAAAGACCCCCAAAATAAAAAAATGCCCTACCCTATTCTAAATTACAAAAGTTCAAAGCTCTTTTACCTTACCAGCCCTTAAAAGGGCCCTTTGCGGGGCATGCCCCAAAGAATTCAGCTCTTTTGCCTGTAAAAAAAAAACATACAATACCCCCCCCCCCCACATTACAACCCACATACCCCTAATCTAACCCAAACCCCCCTTAAATAAACCTAAACCTAAGCCCCTGAAGATCTCCCTACCTTGTCTTCACCATGCCAGGTTCACCGATCGGTCCAGAAGAGGGTCCGAAGTCTTGATCCAAGCCCAAGCGGGGGGCTGAAGAGTGACTTCCATCCTCGGGCTGAAGTCTGGATCCAAGCGGCGGCTGAAGAAATCCATCATCGGGCTGAAGTCTTGATCCAAGCGGGCGCTGAAGAAGTCCATCATCGGGATGAAGTCTTCTATGAAGCAGCATCTTCAATCTTCTTTCTTCCGGAGCCATCATCTTCCAGCCGACGCGGAACATCCTCTTCTACCGACGACTTCCCGACGAATGACGGTTCCTTTAAGGGATGTCATCCAAGATGGCGTCCGTCGAATTCCGATTGGCTGATAGGATTCTATCAGCCAATCGGAATTAAGGTAGGAAAATTCTGATTGGCTGATGGAATCAGCCAATCAGAATCAAGTTCAATCCGATTGGCTGATCCGATCAGCCAATCAGATTGAGCTTGCATTCTATTGGCTGTTCCGATAGCTATTTAATAGCTATTGTACCTGGTTAAAATAAATACAAAGTTGCCTGTAAAATAAATATTAATCCTAAAATAGCTACAATATAATTATAATTTATATTGTAGCTATATTAGGGTTTATTTTGCAGGTAAGTATTTAGCTTTAAATAGGAATAAGTTATTTAATAAGAGTTAATTTATTTCGTTAGAATAAAATTATATTTAACTTAGGGGGGGTTAGGGTTAGAATTAGCTTTAGGGGTTAAAAAATTTATTAGAGTAGCGGTGAGCTCCGATCGGCAGATTACGGGTTAATACTATTTATTATAGGGTTATTAAGGCGGGAGTGAGGCGGATTAGGGGTTAATAACTTTATTATAATAGCGGCGCGGTCCGGTCGGCAGATTAGGGGTTAATAAATATAATATATATATATATATATATATATATATATATATATGGGTCGGCGGTGTTAGGGGCAGCAGATTAGGGGTTCATAGGGATAACGTAGGTGGCAGCGGCGTGCGGTCGGCAGATTAGGGGTTAAAAAAATTTAATAGAGTGGAGGCGATGTGGGGGGACCTCGGTTTAGGGGTACATAGGTAGTTTATGGGTGTTAGTGTACTTTAGAGCACAGTAGTTAAGAGCTTTATAAACCGGCGTTAGCCCAGAAAGCTCTTAACTACTGACTTTTTTTCTGCGGCTGGAGTTTTGTCGTTAGATTTCTAACGCTCACTTCAGCCACGACTCTAAATACCGGCGTTAGAAAGATCCCATTGAACAGATAGGATACGCAATTGACGTAAGGGGATCTGCGGTATGGAAAAGTCGCGGCTGGAAAGTGAGCGTTAGACCCTTTCCTGACTGACTCTAAATACCGGCGGTAGCCCAAAACCAGCGTTAGGAGCCTCTAACGCTGGTTTTCACGGCTACCGCCCAACTGTAAATCTAGCCGTTTGTGTCTTCTGGTGACTTCCACAGAAAAGTCCTGAAAGAGTAAGAGATGGTGCTCCTCATATTTAACCTCTTTTGCATTTCTATAAGCCCGTAATATTGCGACTTTGTCCTGGTAATTTAAGCACCTGAAAATCACTTGGCGTGGTCTCTCTTTGGAGTTTCCTAAATGCCTGTCAGGACCAATGCGGTGGGCTCTCTCTATGTCGAGGGGCAGGCAATCTTGAGGCATTCCAAGAAGTGAAGGGAGGGTAGAGGCAGTGAAATCTAGCAGATCTTTATCTTTGACCGCCTCTGGTACCCCACGATGCGTAGATTATTTCGCCTGCTGCGATTTTCTAGATCCTCAACCTTATCCTGCAGGTACTGGTTTTCTTTCAATAGATTCTTCAAAGACTCTTCAGATTCCTGTTGCCTGTCCTCAACTCCAGAGATTCTCTGCTCCGCCGCAGTCAAGCGAGTAGAAAAGGCACGCACTTCGGTAGTGAGCGTGTCCACTCCTGCCTGCAGATTGTCCATTTTAGGTAAGAAAAAAGCTTTCAACTCCTGTAATAAAGTAGCATGGTCACTTGATGAGCTTCCCTCACCTTCCTGTTGGGAACTGTGAATGATGGTTTCAGCAGCCTGTTTCAGCCGCTTTTCTTGTGTCTTTGATCTGCAACTCATATTGTCGGTCCCAGACTGGGAAACTATGTGGAAATAATCATCAACTTTCATAGAATATAACGCTGTCAGACTATGTATGTAGCAGGAAATCTCCACAAGCTCAGTCCAGCAAAAGTGAGGTGTAGGGCACACACAGAATGGGATGCGATCAAACTTTGATTTATTCACTGCACTCGCCTTGTCTAACAGCTTTCATAAAACGCAGGGCAGGGCTACAGCATATGCGGTATATGAGTTATAAACAACAAAGATAATTGAGCAGGTTTGAGCCGGGTACTTTGTGTCTAATACAGTAATACACCAACCACAGAACAGAAGGCACCAGGAGATCTTAGCAAGATTGTAATATTTATCCACTGCTGTACAGGTGTGATGTTAAATTAAACCACTAGATGGCGTATGTTGCTTGCTTAGGTGTGATGTTACAGTAAATCCAAGTCAGCCATGTGCACCAACAGATAGTAAAAGAACAAGTACAAACTTTTATGTCTTCAGGTTCCTCTCTCTCACTCCTTCCCTTTATGATAATAAAGTCAAATAGGGCATACAAGGTTACCAGGTCACCCCCCGCACAGTGGTATATATGAAGTGAGTCTCTAAGCAGCTAATGTGTATATTTCACTCCCCAAGATGTAAGAATAAAGCTGCTGGCAGTTATCAGGGAAGCTAGTGGTATTAGTTCAGATTACACTCTTATCCCTCTGGATCACAAGTATTTGCCTGCTCTCAGTGGTTTGTGACAGAAGCAGGGAAGCCTGCAGTGTATGTGTTGTTACTCACAGTTATCCTCTAGCCCTGAGGCCTGTAAAGCCTGGGACTGAAGTTCTGCTTCCTTGAGCTGCTCACCTCCCCTCTCAGCACTTATTTGTATCCAATGCAGAGTGGGCTGACACTGCTTAGGGAAGAGGAGTCTCTGCAGCACCACAATAAGCCAAATTGCCAGGACATCAAAGGCACCAGGGTGTAGGCAGCTCCGGAGCCGCAGCAAAGATGGCGTCCGTTCGCGCCCTTTTCTTTTTCTTTTAATTTGCCCCCGGGGACCAGGACCGGATGATAGGTCTGCGTGGAAGCCTTCAGCCAAGGCACTAACACTCGGCCTGGCAAGAAGAGGAGTCACGGGGAAGGGAAAAACAGCAGCGGAGGTATCAGAGCTGGAGAGGTGCGGAGCTCTTCACCGCTGCTGCTTCCTGGTCGCCCCGCCCACCGGAAGTCCGTGAACGATTTTTTTTTTTATTTGATCACATTTGGCGGTGAAATGGTGGCATTAAATATAACAAAATGGGCCTAGATCAATACTTTAGGTTGTCTACTAAAAAAATTATATACATGTCAAGGGATATTCAGCGATTCTTGACAGTCACAGTTCCAATGTAACTAGCGCCAATTTTGAAAAAAAATGTTTGGAAATAGCAAAGTGCTACTTGTACTTATTGTCCTATAACTTGCAAAGAACATGTAAACATTGGGAATTTCTAAATTCAGGACAAAATTTAGAAACTATTTAGTATGGTTATTTGGTGGTTGTAGATGTGTAATAGATTTGGGGGGTCAAAGTTAGAAAAAGTGTGGGTTTTTTTTTCCATTTTTTCATCATATTTTATAATTATTTTTTTATAGTAAATTATAAGGTATGATGAAAATAATGGTATTTTTAGAAAGTCCATTTAATCTGTATATAATATGTGTGGGTACAGTAAATGAGGAAAATTACAGCTAAACACAAACATTGCAAAAATTTAAAAATAGTCCTGGTCCCAAACAGTCAGAAAATGGGAAAAGTGCTGTGGTCCTTAAGGGGTTAAGCATAAACTAACTTGCTGCTACTAACACTTGTTGCTTCTGTGTATATGCCCGTTTGCGTGTATCTGGCTATTTGTATTGGCTATTATTGGCTGACATTTGTACATCATTTTGCCGATTCATGTGTATGTATGTATATATGCCTGATTTTGTAAGGTTACTACGATCCACTTAGATTTCCATACGTGAACCTGCCCAGGTTTATCCTCCTCTACATTTGTTAGGGGATTCTGTGTGCAGCAGGGTGTAGTGGTTCTCTTTTACCCTTGCAAATCAGTTACTGTCGATGTTATACTAAATATGGGCCCATGTTAGTCACGTGACCTAAATCTATTTGCTTTTATTATATGTGTTGTTTTGCACTGTGCACATTTATGTTGCTTTATGGATATGTATTGTATATTGGGTATTCCGCCTATTTAGTGCCTTAACATATAAGGACAAATTAAACTCTGATGCTTTCTACATTTAAGAGTGCTGTATTCCCTATCTATATATAAGGAGCATTTTATCATGATGTGTCCTGTTTCTTTTCTTACAGTTTTTTGCTACATATAATGTTAGATGCAACAAAAATTGTTTCATATCCATTTAACAAAATAAACCGATTTTATTCTCTAATAGAATTAATAGGTCACAGAGATGACAATCTAGACACAGGAGCACATAGAGAACTGGTACAGAATATTCAGCCAGTGGAGACCCCATCAGACGTCTCTGCAGGTGAGAGATCTATGGCAGAAACTACTAGTAATGTTGTAAAATACTGATGTGTTGTGTAATATTACTGTATAATCAGATTGTGTTAGATTTAACCAAATAAAATCATTTTATTCTTTATTAGAACTAACAGGTCACAGTGAGGAAAATCTAGACACAGGATCACAAGGAGATCGTGTACAGAATATTTATCCATCAGATGTATTTGCAGGTGAGTGATCTATGGTACAAGCTTCACAATTAGAAAACTCAGATTCTGAAATGTTTTCCCCTATGTTAATGATGAGCCTCAGTACAGACAGATTGTAATAATAAAATCTATTTGGTTCACACCCCTACCTTGTCTTTTCTTCTCCCTGACCCTCTGCTTCATGTGAATGGTACACACACATGCCCTCTCTTCCCTTCTCTCTCACCCTCTGCTTCATGTGAATGGTACACACACATGCCCTCTCTTCCCTTCTCTCTCACCCTCTGCTTCATGTAAATAGTACACACACACATGCCCTCTCTTACCTTCTCTCTCACCCTCTGCTTCATGTAAATGGTACACACACACACACACGCCCTCTCTTCCCTTCTCTCTCACCCTCAGGTTCATGTAAATGGTACACACACATGCCCCCTCTTCCCTTCTCTCTCACCCTCTGCTTCATGTAAATGATGCACACACACATGCCCTCTCTTCCCTTCTCTCTCACCCTCTGCTTCATGTAAATGGTACACACACATGCCCTCTCTTCCCTTCTCTCTCACCCTCTGCTTCATGTAAATGATACACACATACATGCCCTCTCTTCCCTTCTCTCTCACCCTCTGCTTCATGTAAATGGTACACACACACATGCCCTCTCTTCCCTTCTCTCTCACCCTCTGCTTCATGTAAATGATACACACACTCACATGCCCTCTCTTCCCTTCTCTCTCACCCTCTGCTTCGTGTAAATGGTACACACACACATGCCCTCTCTTCCCTTCTCTCTCACCCTCTGCTTCGTGTAAATGGTACACACACACATGCCCTCTCTTCCCTTCTCTCTCACCCTCTGCTTCATGTAAATGATACACACACACATGCTCTCTCTTCCCTTCTCTCTCACCCTCTGCTTCATGTAAATGATACACACACACATGCCCTCTCTTCCCTTCTCTCTCACCCTCTGCTTCATGTAAATGATACACACACATACCCTCTCTTCCCTTCTCTCTCACCCTCTGCTTCATGTAAATGATGCACACACACACACCCTCTCTTCCCTTCTCTCTCACCCTCTGCTTCGTGTAAATGGTACACACACACATGCCCTCTCTTCCCTTCTCTCACCCTCTGCTTCATGTAAATGATACACACACACATGCTCTCTCTTCCCTTCTCTCTCACCCTCTGCTTCATGTAAATGATACACACACACATGCCCTCTCTTCCCTTCTCTCTCACCCTCTGCTTCATGTAAATGATACACACACATACCCTCTCTTCCCTTCTCTCTCACCCTCTGCTTCATGTAAATGGTACACACACACATGCCCTCTCTTCCCTTCTCTCTCACCCTCTGCTTCATGTAAATAGTACACACACACATGCCCTCTCTTACCTTCTCTCTCACCCTCTGCTTCATGTAAATGGTACACACACACACATGCCCTCTCTTCCCTTCTCTCTCACCCTCAGGTTCATGTAAATGGTACACACACACATACCCTCTCTTCCCTTCTCTCTCACCCTCTGCTTCATGTAAATGATACACACACATGCCCTCTCTTACCTTCTCTCTCACCCTCTGCTTCATGTAAATGATACACACACATGCCCTCTCTTACCTTCTCTCTCACCCTCTGCTTCATGTAAATGGTACACACACACACATGCCCTCTCTTCCCTTCTCTCTCACCCTCTGGTTCATGTAAATGGTACACACACACACATGCCCTCTCTTACCTTCTCTCTCACCCTCTGCTTCATGTAAATGATACACACACACACACATGCCCTCTCTTACCTTCTCTCTCACCCTCTGCTTCATGTAAATGATACACACACACACACACATACCCTCTCTTCCCTTCTCTCTCACCCTCTGCTTCATGTAAATGATACACACACATACCCTCTCTTCCCTTCTCTCTCACCCTCTGCTTCATGTAAATGATACACACACACACATGCCCTCTCTTCCCTTCTCTCTCACCCTCTGCTTCATGTAAATAATATACACACACATGCCCTCTCTTCCCTTCTCTCTCACCCTCTGGTTCATGTAAATGGTACACACACACACATGCCCTCTCTTACCTTCTCTCTCACCCTCTGCTTCATGTAAATGGTACACACACACACATGCCCTCTCTTCCCTTCTCTCTCACCCTCTGGTTCATGTAAATGGTACACACACACACATGCCCTCTCTTACCTTCTCTCTCACCCTCTGCTTCATGTAAATGATACACACACACACACACATGCCCTCTCTTACCTTCTCTCTCACCCTCTGCTTCATGTAAATGGTACACACACACACATGCCCTCTCTTCCCTTCTCTCTCACCCTCTGCTTCGTGAGAATGGTACACACACATGCCCTCTCTTCCCTTCTCTCTCACCCTCTGGTTCACGTAAATGATACACACACACATGCCCTCTCTTCCCTTCTCTCTCACCCTTTGCTTCATGTAAATGATACACACACACACACACACACACACACACACATGCCCTCTCTTCCCTTCACTCTCACCCTTTGATTCATGTGAATAATACAGACACACGCCCTCTCTTCCCTTCTCTCTCACCCTCTGCTTCATGTAAATGATACACACACACACACACATGCCCTCTCTTCCCTTCACTCTCACCCTTTGATTCATGTAAATAATACACACACATGCCCTCTCTTCCCTTCTCTCTCACCCTCTGCTTCATGTAAATGATACACACACACATGCCCTCTATTCCCTTCACTCTCACCCTTTGATTCATGTAAATGGTACACACACATGCCCTCTCTTCCCTTCTCTCTCACCCTCTGATTCATGTAAATAATACACACACATGCCCTCTCTTCCCTTCTCTCTCACCCTCTGCTTCATGTAAATAATACACACACATGCCCTCTCTTCCCTTCTCTCTCACTCTCTGCTTCATGTAAATGATACACACACACACATGCCCTCTATTCCCTTCACTCTCACCCTTTGATTCATGTAAATGGTACACACACATGCCCTCTCTTCCCTTCTCTCTCACCCTCTGATTCATGTACATAATACACACACATGCCCTCTCTTCCCTTCTCTCTCACCCTCTGCTTCATGTAAATAATACACACACATGCCCTCTCTTCCCTTCTCTCTCACCCTCTGCTTCATGTAAATGGTACACACACATGCCCTCTTTCCCTTCTCTCTCACCCTCTGCTTCATGTAAATGGTACACACACATGCCCTCTCTTCCCTTCTCTCTCACCCTCTGATTCATGTACATAATACACACACATGCCCTCTCTTCCCTTCTCTCTCACCCTCTGATTCATGTAAATAATACACACACATGCCCTCTCTTCCCTTCTCTCTCACCCTCTGCTTCATGTAAATAATACACACACATGCCCTCTCTTCCCTTCTCTCTCACCCTCTGCTTCATGTAAATGGTACACACACATGCCCTCTTTCCCTTCTCTCTCACCCTCTGCTTCATGTAAATGGTACACACACATGCCCTCTCTTCCCTTCTCTCTCACCCTCTGATTCATGTACATAATACACACACATGCCCTCTCTTCCCTTCTCTCTCACCCTCTGATTCATGTAAATAATACACACACATGCCCTCTCTTCCCTTCTCTCTCACCCTCTGCTTCATGTAAATAATACACACACACGCCCTCTCTTCCCTTCTCTCTCACCCTCTGCTTCATGTAAATGGTACACACACATGCCCTCTCTTCCCTTCTCTCTCACCCTCTGCTTCATGTAAATGATACACACACATGCCCTCTCTTCTCTCTCGCCCTCCGATTCATGGGAATAGTACACATACACCTGTGTAAAAACAGTGTATAAAATTAGCAAGTCCAGTTTATACCTTGGTAGGTATTTAAAAATACTTTTTGTAAAAGATTTGGCTTTTCGCTCATAAAATGCACCAAAGGTAGAAAATAAGGTATAATTGGTAGAAATACAGTTGTTAGAGATCGTTGTTGAAGACAACTATTGACACCTGGTTCAACAATAGGTGTTTATTTTCAGCCTTTTTGAAATAAGCCTTTTTGTGATATGACCAAAAGATTTAGGCTAGGTGTTTGAGCCGTTTTCTGTATGTCACAGTAATTATATCTCAATAGTTATTGAACACTTAGCTTGTCTTTTGCGATATTATTAATCAACAGACTTTGAATAAGGTACCTTATTTGCAGTTCCAAGTCATATAAGAAGGTTCTTGCGTGTCCAAATGAGGTATAGATGAGAAACTTTCTTTGTCCTTTCAAAGTTTCTAGGAGCGCTTGTTGCAGCGTGTATGTCTCCTGTGAAAGTTGCCTCTGTCACTTCCGTGTCCGGTCTTGACACGCCCACCAAATGCGAGATTGACAGATAGGTAAAGAGCAGGGTTTCTCCAGTGCAGTGTAAGCAGTCTGTATCCAAGGTGATCAGTAAGCAGTCTGTATCCAAAGCAACGCGTTTCAGCTCCAAAGAGCCTTTCTCAAGCTTCTGTCAGACCTGCTTAGAATCTTATCTTTTATACCTTTGTTCCTGATTGAGTAAATTGTTTAATTGTTTTATTGAAGCATTGTCAAAGCCAATATCATTTCTGTGTGTGGTTTCCAATATGCTTAAAAGCCACTGTAGATTATTCATGTATTCTTATTTGAAAAAAAATATATAAACAACTAAATAAATAATTTTAGTAAAAAACTGGAATAGTTCTCTTTTTTCCTTTGTTGAAAAGATATTTTTTATATTTATATTGGTACTATACTGTGTGTGGTTTCAATATGTTTAAAAGCCACTTTAGATTAAGTAAATAATTATAGTGAAAACTGGAATAGAATCGGTTGGCTTAGTTCTCTTTTTTCCTTTGTTGAAAAAATATTTTTACATTTTTATATTTCTATTGGTACTTTGCTGGTGTATTTCCAAGTTATTACTGTACATTAAAAAGACTGTACATATCTATATATGACCTGCATCATATGAAAAATCAAAATTAATTTTTTTTTGTTAAGATAGAAAAATTATCAGATCGTCTATATATCTTTTATATAGGACTAGGTTTGCACCCAGCTCGCGAGTGTCAAGGAATTATTTTTCCCAAATTCCCATAAAAAGATTCGCATAGCTGGGTGCAAACCTAGTCCCCATTGCAGTTCCACAAATTTGAGTGTAAAAAAAGTCTTCAAATAGAAAATAGTTGTGTTTTAAAATAAAATCAATACTCTACAGAATAAAATCCTTCTGTTCTTGTTTCATATTATTATAATCATTAAGAAATTGTTTAACTGCCTCTATTCCTTGGGTATGATCAATGATCGTGTACAATGATGTGACGTCACAACTTATTAGCCACATATTTTCTTCCCAAGTTATATTTTCTAGGAGTTTTAGGACTTCTGTGGAGTCTTTTAGATAGGAATCTAATTTCACTACATAATTTTGAAGATACCTATCGATGTATTGGGAAAGGTTCGCTGTGACTGATTCTATGCCTGATATTATCGGCCTACCTGGGGGGTTAGTTAAAGATTTATGTATTTTTGGTAATATATAAAAGACTGGGATCCTTGGTGTTTTGTTAAGTAAAAAGTCAAATTCTCTTTCGTTAATGACCCCTAGTAGTTTATTCTTTGTCAGTAATGTTTTTAATTCCCAGGTGAAAAACGTGGTGGGGTTAATTCTACTTTTTTTTATATGTGTTTGTATCATTAAGAAGATCCTCACAAATCTTTTTGTAGTGTGTTTTTTCTAAAATAACAATACCGCCCCCCCTTGTCTGCGTTTTTAAAAATTATTTCATGGTTTTTTTCCAGTTCTTTAATAAGCAATTCCTGTTTTCTTGATAAATTAAATTTAACTTTTTATTTTTTTGTCCGATATATTTTTTATGTCATTTAGTACAAGTTTTTCAAAGGTCTCTATTATTGGTCCCTTTTCATGTTTTGGATAAAATGAAGATTTTTTTTTTTTGAGCTGAATGAATAAAACCATTACATTTTTACACACATATATCATATACTAATTTTAGCACCACCTCAATACAATTGGTTGGTACCAACTTTCTCACATAACCACTTTAAGATTAAGCAATTTCGACTGACTGTTTTATATTGATTCTAATAAAAGAATATTATTTTTAACCAATAATCTTTGTATATTTTTTTTATTATTATTTTTTATTTTTATTTTTGAATTAGAACTTAATAATTTTAAGATATTATTCTATGAAAATTCTTTAAAAACTAAAAAACGTTTTTTTCTTTACATTTCTTTATATAAACATAGACATAGAAATACAAATACTACTAAGACCATTGTCATTTGGTAGATATTAAGCCAGTGTTTGCACACAGGCGCACACATATAAGACAATCATAACTGCTACTAAAACTATTTATTCAGATGACTTGGGTTATCTGATTTTTATGTGAAGTATTATCTACCACCAGCGCATAGATTTTTAGTTGTTTAATCATAAATACTACACATACACACATGCCCTCTCTTCTCTCTCACCCTCCGATTCATGTAAATAGTACACACACATGCCCTCTCTTTCTCCAACATTGGTGTGTCCGGTCCACGGCGCCATCCATTACTTGTGAGAAATATTCTCCCCCACAGGGAAAGGCAAGGAGAGCACACAGCAAGAGCTGTCCATATAGCTCCCCCTCTGGCTCCGCCCCCCAGTCATTCTCCTTGCCGCTCTGAACAAGTAGCATCTACCACGGGGATGGCGAGGAGTTTGTGGTGTTAGTTGTAGTTTTTTATTCTTCTATCAAGAGTTTGTTATTTTAAAATAGTGCTGGCTTGTACTATTTACTCTATAACAGAAAAGTGATGAAGATTTCTGTTTAAGAGGGCTATGATTTTAGCACAAGTAACTAAAATCCATTACTGTTATCACGCAGGACTGTTGAAACAAGAGAACTTCAGTTGGGGGTAACAGTTTGCAGACTCATCTGCTTCAGGTATGACTAGTCTCCTAACAACACAGGCTAAAGCTAGATGACAGTCATATTTCCCCTCAGGGGAAAAGGTAAGCCATTTTTCTTTCACCTCAGCAAAAAAGATAACAGGCTTCCCCTTTTTGTTTTTTATGCTGGTAGACACTGTTAGGGGCAAAATCGATTGGTTTTTATTACAATATTATACCATTTGAAATATTTTATAAGCTCACATACACTGGGGAACGTTTTTTATTGATCTGGCTTGTTTTAGACACCTAAATCTAGTCAGGAAGGCCCCTTCACTCTAGTGTGCTGAGGGAGGAAGCCTCATTTTGGTGCTTCAGCTGCACAGTTGATTTACAAGGCAGTGCATGCAGATTCATGTGAGAGGGTCCTATGGTTCAGAAAGTGACTCCAAAAGGCTTTTTTCTGTGAATGGTGACCCCTAAGGAAGGTAAAAAGCTGCAGCAAGGCTGTAGCTGGGATTGTGGTGTATAAAAACGGTTAAATCCAACAATTAGCTCCGGTTTGCTTGTTTTAAGAGCTAGTCTCCATATTTGCTGTGCAATACTTTCTAAGCACTAAGACACTGGGGTCCAAATTTCAGAAAAATCGGATATTGCCTTCATAGTTTTTTGAACATTCAGAAATAAATGTGTCATTTTATTATTTAAAGAGACAGTAACGTTTTTGTTTAAAATCGTTTTTATTGCATTGTTTGCCTGCCTAAATCTGTTTAACATGTCTGTGCCATCAGATAACCTATGTTCTGTGTGTATAGAGACAAATGTGGTTCCCCCTTCGAGTGTTTGTGATAATTGCGCCATAGCGTCCAAACAAAATCAGGACAGCTCTGTTATTTTTCATAATGTGGCCCAAGATGATTTATCTAATGAAGGTAGTGGGGATAGCTCTACATCCTCTCCTTCTGTGTCTACACCCGCTTTGCCCGCGCAGGCGACACCTAGCGCGCCAGTGCTTATTTCTATGCAACAATTATCAGCAGTAGTGGATAATTCTATAGCAAATCTTTTATCCAAACTGCCAGCTTTTCAGAGAAAGCGTGATTGTTCAGTTTTAAATACAGATAAAAAAGATGAACAATCAGACACTGACGATGCCTTATCTATTTTACCCTCGCATCAATCGGAATTGGCTGTAAGGGAAGGGCTGTCTGAGGGTGAAATTTCAGATTCAGGAAAAATTTCTCAACAGGCAGAACCTGATCTAGTGGCATTTAAGTTTAATCTCCGCGCTTTGCTTAAGGAGGTATTAGCTACTCTGGATGACTGTGATTCCATGGTAGTACCAGAGAAGTTGTGCAAATTGGACACATTTTTAGAGGTCCCAGTGCACGATGACGCTTTTCCAATACCTAAGAGGGTAGCGAACATAGTGGAAAAGGAGTGGGAGAAGCCTTGTGTACCCTTTGCCCCACCTCCTATATTTAAGAAAATGTTTCCCATAGTAGACCCTAGAAGGGACGCATGGCAAACGGTCCCGAAGGTTGAGGGAGCTGTTTCAACACTAGCGAAGCGCACAACTATTCCTATAGAGGACAGCTGCGCTTTCAAAGATCCTATGGATAAAAAATTGGAAGGATTGCTTAAAAAGATTTTTGTTCAGCAAGGGTTCATTCTTCAACCAGCTACGTGTGTTATTACTGTCACTTCAGCGGCTTCCTTTTGGTTTCGAAGAACTAGAAAGGTCGCTCCAGAAAGAGACTTCCTATGAAGAAGTCATGGACAGAATTCACGCATTAAAGTTAGCTAATTCCTTTATATTAGATGCCGCCTTTCAAATAACGAAATTGGCGGCGAAAAACTCAGGTTTTGCTATAGTAGCGCAGAGGGCGCTTTGGCTAAAATCCTGGTCGGCAGATGTGTCGTCCAAGACTAAGTTACTGAATATTCCTTTCAAGGGTAAGACCCTTTTTGGGCCGGAATTGAAGGAAATTATTTCAGACATCACTGGGGGTAAGGGCCATGCCCTCCCACAGGATAGGCCTTTTAAGGCTAAGAACAAGTCTAATTTTCGTTCCTTTCGCAATTTCAGGAACGGACCGGCTAATAACTCCACTGCCGCTAGACAAGAAGGTAACGCGGCCCAGCCCAAACCCGCTTGGAAGCCCATGCAAGGCTGGAACAAGGGTAAACAAACCAAGAAACCTGCTGCTGCTACCAAGACAGCATGAAGGGGTAGCCCCCGATCCGGGACCGGATCTGGTAGGGGGCAGACTATCTCTCTTCGCTCAGGCTTGGGCAAGAGATGTTCTGGATCCCTGGGCACTAGAGAGAGTTTCCAAGGGATACCTGTTAGAATTCAAGGGACTTCCTCCAAAGGGAAGGTTCCACCTGTCTCGCTTGTCTTCAGACCAGATAAAGAAACAGGCATTCTTACATTGTGTAAGAGACCTATCAAAGATGGGAGTGATAAACCCAGTCCCCTCCGGGGAACAAGGTCTAGGTTTTTACTCAAACCTGTTTGTGGTTCCCAAAAAAGAGGGAACTTTCAGGCCAATTCTGGATTTAAAGATATTAAACAAGTTCCTCAGAGTTCCATCCTTCAAGATGGAAACCATTCGGACAATCTTACCGACAATCCAGCAGGGTCAATTTTTGACTACCGTGGATCTAAAGGATGCGTATCTGCATATCCCAATCCACAAATCTCATCATCAGTTCCTGAGGTTCGCCTTTCTGGACAAACATTACCAGTTTGTGGCTCTTCCATTCGGTTTAGCCACCGCTCCCAGAATTTTCACAAAGGTGCTAGGGTCCCTTCTAGCGGTCCTAAGGCCGAGGGGCATCGCTGTAGCACCTTATCTAGACGACATCCTAATCCAAGCGTCGTCCCTTTCCAAAGCGAGGGCTCATACAGACATTGTGTTGGCCTTTCTCAGATCTCACGGGTGGAAGGTGAACATAGAAAAAAGTTCACTGTCACCGTCCACAAGGGTTCCTTTTCTGGGAACAATAATAGATTCTGTGGAAATGAAGATCTTTCTCACAGAAGTCAGAAAGGCAAAGCTTCTAAAAGCTTGTCGAGTTCTTCATTCTATTCCTCAACCCTCCATAGCTCAATGCATGGAAGTAATAGGACTAATGGTCGCAGCAATGGATGTGGTTCCTTTTGCTCGAATTCATCTAAGACCATTACAGCTATGCATGCTCAATCAGTGGAATGGGGACTATACAGACTTGTCTCCCCAAATTTAAGTAGACCAGGTAACCAGGGACTCACTTCTCTGGTGGTTGACCCAGGATCACCTGTCTCAGGGAATGAGTTTCCGCAGACCGGAGTGGGTCATCGTCACGACCGACGCCAGCCTCTTGGGGTGGGGCGCGGTCTGGGACTCCCTGAAAGCTCAGGGCCTATGGTCGCGGGAAGAGTCGCTTCTCCCGATAAACATTTTGGAACTAAGAGCTATATTCAATGCGCTCCTGGCTTGGCCTCAGCTAGCGGAAGCCAGGTTCATAAGATTTCAGTCGGACAACATAACGACTGTTGCGTACATCAATCATCAGGGGGGAACAAAGAGTTCCCTAGCGATGAAGGAAGTAACCAAGATAATCCAATGGGCAGAGAATCACTCCTGCCATCTATCTGCTATTCACATCCCAGGAGTAGACAACTGGGAGGCGGACTATTTGAGTCGTCAGACTTTCCATCCGGGGGAGTGGGAACTCCATCCGGAGGTCTTTGCTCAGTTAACCCAATTATGGGGCATTCCAGACATGGATCTAATGGCGTCCCGTCAGAACTTCAAGATACCTTGCTACGGGTCCAGATCCAGGGATCCCAAGGCGACTCTAGTGGATGCATTAGTGGCGCCTTGGTCGTTCAACCTAGCATATGTGTTTCCACCGTTTCCTCTCCTTCCCAGGCTCATAGCCAGGATCAAACAGGAGAAGGCCTCAGTGATTCTGATAGCTCCTGCGTGGCCACGCAGGACTTGGTATGCAGACCTGGTGAATATGTCATCGGCTCCACCATGGAAGCTACCTTTGAGACAGGATCTTCTAGTACAAGGTCCATTCGAACATCCAAATCTAGTTTCTCTGCAGCTGACTGCTTGGAAATTGAACGCTTGATTTTATCCAAGCGTGGGTTTTCAAATTCTGTGATAGATACTCTGGTCCAAGCCAGAAAACCTGTGACTAGAAAGATTTACCATAAAATATGGAAAAGATATATCTGTTGGTGTGAATCCAAAGGATTCTCCTGGAGTAAGATTAAAATTCCAAAGATTCTCTCCTTTCTCCAAGAAGGTTTGGATAAAGGGTTGTCAGCTAGTTCTCTAAAAGGACAGATTTCTGCATTATCCGTTTTGTTGCACAAACGACTGGCAGCTTTGCCAGATGTACAAGCTTTTTGTTCAGGCTTTGGTTAGAATCAAGCCTGTTTACAGACCCATGACTCCTCCTTGGAGTCTAAATTTAGTTCTTTCAGTATTTCAAGGGGTTCCGTTTGAACCTTTACATTCCATAGATATTAAGTTATTATCTTGGAAAGTTCTGTTTTTGGTTGCTATTTCTTCTGCTAGAAGAGTTTCTGAATTATCTGCTTTGCAGTGTAATCCACCATATCTGGTTTTTCATTCAGATAAGGTTGTTTTTTGCGTACTAAGCCTGGTTTTCTTCCAAAAGTTGTTTCCAACAAGAACATCAACCAGGAAATAGTTGTTCCTTCTTTGTGTCCGAATCCAGTTTCAAAGAAGGAACGTTTATTACACAATTTAGATGTTGTTCGTGCTTTAAAGTTCTATTTAGAAGCAACAAAAGATTTTAGACAAACCTCATCTTTGTTTGTCGTTTACTCTGGTAAGAGGAGAGGTCAAAAAGCTACTGCTACCTCTCTCTCTTTCTGGCTGAAAAGCATTATCCGCTTGGCTTATGAGACTGCCGGACGGCAGCCTCCTGACCGTATCACAGCTCACTCTACTAGGGCTGTGGCTTCCACATGGGCCTACAAGAACGAGGCTTCTGTTGACCAGATATGTAAGGCAGCGACTTGGTCTTCTCTGCACACTTTTGCCAAATTCTACAAATTTGATACTTTTGCTTCTTCGGAGGCTATTTTTGGGAGAAAGGTTTTGCAAGCCGTGGTGCCTTCCGTTTAGGTAACCTGATTTGCTCCCTCCCTTCATCCGTGTCCTAAAGCTTTGGTATTGGTTCCCACAAGTAATGGATGACGCCGTGGACCGGACACACCAATGTTGGAGAAAACAGAATTTATGCTTACCTGATAAATTACTTTCTCCAACGGTGTGTCCGGTCCACGGCCCGCCCTAGTTTTTTAATCAGGTTGAAAAAATTTTCTTTATACACTACAGTCACCACGGCACCCTATAGTTTCTCCTTTTTCTCCTAACCGTCGGTCGAATGACTGGGGGGCGGAGCCAGAGGGGGAGCTATATGGACAGCACTTGCTGTGTGCTCTCCTTGCTTTTCCCTGTGGGGGAGAATATTTCCCACAAGTAATGGATGACGCCGTCGACCGGACACACCGTTGGAGAAAGTAATTTATCAGGTAAGCATAAATTCTGTTTCTCTTCTCTCTCACCCTCTGCTTCATGTAAATGGTACACACACACACGCCATCTCTTCCCTTCTCTCTCACCCTCTGCTTCATGTAAATGATACACACACATGCCCTCTCTTCCCTTCTCTCTCAACCTCTGCTTCATGTAAATGATACACACACATGCCCTCTCTTCCCTTCTCTCTCACCCTCTGCTTCATGTAAATGATACACACACATGCCCTCTCTTCCCTTCTCTCTCAACCTCTGCTTCATGTAAATGATACACACACATGCCCTCTCTTCCCTTCTCTCTCACCCTCTGCTTCATGTAAATGATACACACACATGCCCCCTCTTCCCTTATCTGTCACCCTCTGCTTCATGTAAATGATTCACACACATACCCTCTCTTCCCTTCTCTCTCACCCTCTGCTTCATGTAAATGATACACACACACACATGCCCTCTCTTCCCTTATCTCTCACCCTCTGCTTCATGTAAATAGTACACACACACATGCCCTCTCTTCCCTTCTCTCTCAACCTCTGCTTCATGTAAATAGTACACACACACATGCCCCCTCTTCCCTTCTCTCTCACCCTCTGCTTTATGTAAATGATACACACACACGCCCTCTCTTCCCTTCTCTCTCACCCTCTGCTTCATGTAAATGATACACACACATACCCTCTCTTCCCTTCTCTCTCACCCTCTGTTTCATGTAAATAATACACACACATGCCCTCTCTTCCCTTCTCTCTCACCCTCTGCTTCATGTAAATAGCACACACACACAAGCCCTCTCTTCCCTTCTCTCTCACCCTCTGCTTCATGTAAATGATACACACACACACATGCCCTCTCTTCCCTTCTCTCTCACCCTCTGCTTCATGTAAATGATACACACACACATGCCCTCTCTTCCCTTCTCTCTCACCCTCTGCTTCATGTAAATGGTACACACACACATGCCCTCTCTTCCCTTCTCTCTCACCCTCTGCTTCATGTAAATGGTACACACACACATGCCCTCTCTTCCCTTCTCTCTCACCCTCTGCTTCATGTAAATGGTACACACACACACATGCCCTCTCTTCCCTTCTCTCTCACCCTCTGCTTCATGTAAATGGTACACACACACATGCCCTCTCTTCCCTTCTCTCTCACCCTCTGCTTCATGTGAATGGTACACACACATGCCCTCTCTTCCCTTCTCTCTCACCCTCTGCTTCATGTAAATGATACACACACACACCCTCTTCCCTTCTCTCTCACCCTCTGCTTCATGTAAATAATACACACACACGCCCTCTCTTCCCTTCTCTCTCACCCTCTGCTTCATGTAAATGGTACACACACACATGCCCTCTCTTCCCTTCTCTCTCACCCTCTGCTTCATGTGAATGGTACACACACGCATGCCCTTTCTCACCCTCTGCTTCATGTAAATGGCACACACCCATTCCCTTTTTTTTTTTTTTTTTTTTTTTTCTCTCCACACTCTGCTTCATGTAAATGATACACACATGTGCCCTCTCTATCCCTCTTCTAGTTCATTAAATGGTATTCTGAAATCTCTTATTTTATTATAATTCAGACATTTGGGCCATTAATAAATATTAAATATAGGAATAAATTGGCATCTGGTACTTTGCAGTATACTGTAAATAACCTTTTAATACAATGACAGTAGTGTAATTATTATTATTATTATTATTATTATTATTTAATCCACAGACTATTATGTAGATTTAAGGGGACATTCCGGTCAAAATGTAAATTCACATAACCTATTTGCAACATACATGTATTGGCAAAAATGATTATGATTATAGTAAAAGTTATAACTGTTTTAGTGTTAGTATTTTTCTCTGCACATGCATGTGAAGCATAGCTGGATTTTCTCAGTGCACCAGTATTTTAAATACTGCAGCTGCTTAGTGCGCCTGCGGGGCTTGTAATCATGTCAGCAATTAACAAATTGAGTAATTACCCGATGGTTAAAGCACCTTAGGCTCTCTGAACAAGTGTTGTTGGTAAAATGCTGGTGCACGGTGCATACTTAAATACATGTTTGAAACAGCTATAGCTTTTATTAGAAGCAATTTTGCTAATACCATGTATATTACAAAGATGCTTCTAATCAAAACTGAAATGCATCCATAGGGATTCTAATTTTGGCTGGAATGTTCCTTTAAGTTCTGAAATATCTTTTGGGTGTATATGCTTTATACTCATCATAACTTCAAATTTGCAGTATATTTTAAATATTTAACGTAACATCTGAATTTACAAATCTAATAAAATTACATTTTGTATGTTATTGATCAATGTCAATATGCCCTAAATATTAAAGGGGCAATCTACTTTTTATTATTATTATTATTATTATTGTTTAAATAGATAGATAATGCCTTTACTTACCCATAAATTGCAAAAGTACAAATGTAATTTACTGCCTATCTTGTGACTGTAACATTTTTAACATAGGCACGACGACAAGCGCTCTAAGCACAAGAATGACAGAACATCTAAGTAACATCCGTAATGCAAAAAAAGATGTGGAAAAGGGCAATAAAATTACCAGTGTTGCTAGACATTTCCTAACACGTCATAACTCTAATACCAAAAGTTTTAAATGTTGGGGTCTAGAGAGGGATCAGAGAAGAAAAGATAGAACCAATTCTGTTACAAAAGGAGACTAAATGGACATTCCGACTAAAATCAGTTATACCATATGGCATGAATGGGAATAATTATTGGGTACATCTTTGAATACTAAATAATGGAGATTATATTTCGATCTAGTGTTTTAATAAATGATAGCCATCTAGTCACTAGCGTAAAAAATACAATCGCCTAGATTACAAGTTTTGCGCTATAGAGAGTGTGAAACTGACGCAACAAAAGTTGCGTTATTTCACCCTCCATAGCGCTGCCATTACAAGTTTCTGAAAAGCCTCCTTGTGCATGCGGTATGGTGGCGATAAGCTCCATACCGCACAAAATCCAAGGGCTGCTTTGAGATGCTCGTGCACGCTTTCCCCCATAGACCTCAATGGGGAGAGAGTGTTAGTTTTTTTTCTTAAACCTGAAGTGCGGAATGGCAATCGCCGTAACACAACCCCATTGATGTCTATGGGGGGAAAAAGTTACGTTTAAATATAACATAAACCCCAAGTCTAAACAACCCTAATCTGCCGCCCCTGATATCGCTGACACCTAAATAAAGTTATTAACCTCTAATCTGCCACTCCTGACATCGCCGCCACTAATAAAAGTTATTGACCCCTATTCCGCTGCTCCCCGACATCGCCACCACTAAAATAAATTTATTAACTCCTAAACCTCTGGCCTTCTACATCACTGCCACTAAATAAACCTATTAACCCCTAAACCTAACAACCCCCTAACTTTATATTAAAATTACAATATCCCTATCTTAAAATAAATAAAAACTTACCTATGAAATAAAAAAACTAAGTTTAAACTAACAATTAACCTAACACAACTATTATACTAAAATTTAAAATAACTACCAATTAAAAAAACTAAATTACACAAAAAACTAACACTACTAAAAATATTTAAGTCTAAAATTACAAAAAATAAAAAATACTAAATTACAAAAAATAACAAACGAAATTCTCAAAAATAAAAACAATTACACCTAATCTAATAGCCCTATAAAAATAAAAAAGCCCCCCCCCCCAAAAAAAAAAAAAAACCTAGTCTACAATAAACTATCAAAAGCCCTTAAAAGGGCCTTTTGTAGGGCATTGCCCTAAAGGAATCAGCTCTTTTACCTGGAAAAAATACAAAGACCCCCCCAACAGCAAAACCCACCATCCAACCAACCCCCCCAAAATAAAAAGAAAAAACCTAACTCTAGCAAAAACCTAAGCTACCCATTTCCCTGAAAAGGGCATTTGTATGGGCATTGCCCTTAAAAGGGCATTCAGCTCTTTTACATTGCCCTGAAAAGGTCATTCAGCTCTTTTACCTAAAGCCCAAAAACCTAATCTTAAAAAAAAAAAAAAAAAGATTAAAAAAAAAACTAGCCCCCGAAGATCCACTCACAGTCTGGACATCCATCCTCATCCAGGCGGCATCTTCTGGCTTCATCCCAGCGGCGTCTTCTATCCTCCTCCCAGTGGAGCGGATCCATCGTTGAATACATCCGGCACGGAGCGTTCTCTTCATACGGTCACCGCCGTATACTGGATCTTCAATGCAAGGGAGCCTTTTCAAAATGGTGTCCCTTGCATTCCTATTGGCTGTTTTGATTCTTGAAATTCAAATCAGCCAATAGGATGAGAGCTACTGAAATCCTATTGGCTGTTCAAATCAGCCAATAGAATGAGAGCTAATAAAATTCTATTGGTGACCATATGAAGAGGACGCTCAACGCCGAATGTCTTCAAGGATGGATCCGCGCCGCCAGGATGAAGATAGAAGATGCCGTCTGGATGAAGATTTATCGCCGCCTGGATGAGGACAGATGTCCAGACTTCAGAAACTGTGAGTGGATCTTCGGGGGGTTAGTGTTAGGTATTTTTAAATCTTTTTTGGTGGGTCTTTTTTTTTTAGATTAGGGTTTTGGGCTTTAGGTAAAAGAGCTGAATGCCCTTATAAGGGCAATGCCCATACAAATGCCCTGGCAATGGGTAGCTTAGATTTTAGGAATTGTGACAGACCCTTCTGTCAGGACTGAAGGAGTTAACTGTGTTTAGCTTTAAGAATCTAATTTCTAAAGACAGGTTTTCTGGCCTCAGCTATTGTGTGCTATAATTACATTTAAGTAATAAACAGGCCATTGTTTAATCACCCTCAGAGAGCAGACGCTAGGTGATAAGACAAGCCAAATGTGTTTAAGTTGTTATCTGCCTAAGTAAAGTATTTAAGTAATGTAATTCTACTGTTTCATAAAAGGGCGTCTTCCCCTTTTAATCTAAATGTACAAGAGTCTTTCAACCCCCCATCTGGGGTCAAACCTGTATAAATACTAGGCATCTAGCCTTTAATAAATGTCTTTCTGTTTTAAACCTGAAATGTGGAGCTTGGTCTCATGTTTGCAGGGAAACTGATCGGGGTTGTGAATTGCTGATTGTCTATGCAGGACGTTGTCATCTGGTATTAACCTTGGTATCCTGTTGGTACCATAACAGGAATTTAGTTTTTTTGTAATTTTAGACTTTTTTTTTTTTTTTTTTTTTAATGTGTAATTTAGTTTTTTTTTATTTTAGTATAATAGTTGTTAGGTCAATTGTTAGTTTAAACTTTAGTTTTTTTTTATTTCACAGGTAAGTTTTTATTTTAAGATAGGGATATTGTAATTTTAATTTAATGTTAGGGGGTGATAGGTTTAGGGGTTAATAGTTTATTTTTTAGTGGCGATGTGGGGGTCTGGCAGTTTACAGGTTATTATGTTTAGTTAGTGGTGGTGGTGTCGGGGAGCGTGGAATAGGAGTTAATAACTTTATTATAATGGCGACATTGAAGGAATACCGACCTGATAGGCACACGCCCCCTTAGCATGACGAATGGCGGGTGCAACTCTGATGTAATGAGGGGGCGTGTATGCTAAGCCGCAATTGGCGGTCGTTAATGGTGGTTCTTTCCCTATATAAAGCACTGGATTTGGACACTCAGTTTGTTTAACTAATATTGAAAAAGGACCTTGATACGGTTCGAAACGCGTCTATTTGCTATAGCTCTCGGTGTGCTCTTCGTTATCGGCCAGGAAGCAGGGGGGTGAATCACACCACTGTTTTGTGGTTTATGTAGTGGGAAAATGTCCTTTTAAGGACAGTTACATACTGGTTACTAATAGATTTTTAGATTTTAATATCATATATTAAAAGTTATATTTTATCAGCTTACTTAAAGGGACAGTCTAGTCCAAAATAAACTTTCATGATTCAGATAGGGCATGTAATTTCTTTTACAAGATACGATGAGTCCACGGATTTCATCCTTACTTATGGGATATCGCCTCCTGGTCAGCAGGAGGAGGCAAAGAGCACCACAGCAGAGCTGTATATATAGCTCCTCCCTTCCCTCCCACCCCAGTCATTCTCTTTGCCTGTGTTAGTGATAGGAAGAGGTAAAGTGAGGTGTTAGTTTAGATTCTTCAATCAAGAGTTTATTATTTTTTAAATGGTGCCAAAGTGTACTATTTTTCTATAGGGTGTAGCCGTATTCCTTGTCAGCCTCTAGAGTAGAGCAACAGGTGGCTTTAAGGCAATGGGAACTGGTGGGGTTTTAGCCTCACTGCGCCTCCCACACTTGTGCTGCCCTTCTATTGATGGTCTTAGAGAGTTTTAACTAAGGCCCTTCTGTCTTCACAGGACCCCAGGAGGAAGAGAAGGACCTCTTGATACTGTGAGAAGTTCATGCTGTTGCTCAGCATAGAGGTAAATGCAGTCTCTTATTTCTGGGGCTCTGCAGCATATCTCAGAATTGGCTGTACTCTGCCTTTCTGTTGGGGACTATGGGCTCTAGTAAGGGCTTCCCTTTGACAGTGTGTGGGTTATCATTGTATAATAAAAGGGGAATGTGAACCGACATGTTAATGTTTATCTGAGGACCTTCTGGCTTTGACACGGTTAAGAGTATAACTAGCCTTGAAGTGCTGGGATTGTTTATTGAGGGGTACGCTGGCACTTGTGTCTGTCTGTTTATAGATTATATGTATGACGCTGGGAGTAGTACCGGAGTCGGGTATAATGGACTCCGGTGCATGGCAGTGTTTAACTTTTTTGCCGGGATGTGTTGTTCGCCGCCCACCAAGGGCGGGGCTTGGTTTTCGCGCGCCTAGCAGCGCAGTTGTTAGATAACGGTGATCCGATCGGCAGCAAGGTTCTTTACGGCTCATAAGTCCGCTTGTCTCTGTGATATCACAACCGGTCTTAGGCACGCCGCTCTCGAGGGGACAGTCTTGGTCACGTGGAGGCAGGTAGGAGCCACGGCGGAGCTGTGGCGAGGTGACTGTTAGTTATCCGGAGTGCATGTATTTTTCTTTTCACTTAAATCAGTGCCACTTGCAGAGAGTGTGTGTTGTATAGAGCGGATGTTTCAATAAACGCGCAGTTACCTCTGTTTATTTGCATTTATCACGTTTTAGCCTTTGCAACAAGTTTGTTTTTTAAAGGCACAGTGCACTCTTTTTTCGTTATCATATTAGGCTGATTATCAGTTGTAATTAGCAGTACCACGACCAAGCTAGTTTTTGCTTATTTTTATCATGGAGGATATTGAACACATGTTCTATGTGTTTAAATGCCATTGTGGAACCCCCTGTTACTTTTTGTCGCTCATGCATTGAGAGGACATTACAGTTTAGAGAGCAGATTTTCTTTAATAAAAGTATATCTAAGGATGTTTCTCAGCCTGATGAGATTCAGAGTATGCCGCAACTTTCTCCCCAAGCCGTGTTCTTCAACTGCGTCTGCTGCAGTTATGTCATCTACTCTTTCAGAGGCGTTATCTGCTTTGCCAGTGCTGCAAGGCAAACTCAGTAGGAGAGAAGCCCCTGTGGTCCATGCGACTTCTGATGCATTGATGGCAATCTCCGATGTACCCTCCCAGGGCTCTGAATTGGGGTGTATGGAGGCTCTGTCTGAGGGGGAACTTTCTGACTCAGGAAGTGCTTTGCCCCCGACAAATTCGGACGTGATGTCTTTCAGGTTTAAGCTTGAACACCTCCGCCTGTTACTCCGGGAGGTTTTGGTGACTCTGGACAACTGTGATTCTATTGTGGTCCCTCCAGAGAAATTGAGTAAGATGGACAGATATTTGGAGGTCCCTTCTTATTCTGACGTTTTCCCTGTTCCTAAGAACTTCGGAAATTATTGCTAAGGAATGAGAGAGACCAGGTATTCCTTTCTCCCCTTCTCCTGTTTTCAAGAAAATGTATCCTATAGCTGACACCATTCGGGATTCTTGGCAGACGATCCCTAAGGTGGAGGGAGCTATTTCCACCCTGGCTAAGCATACTACTATTCCTATAGAGGATAGTTGTGCTTTTAAAGACCCTATGGATAAGAAATTGTAGGGTCTCCTCAAAAAGATCTATGTTCATCAGGGGTTTCTATTGCAACCGGCGGCCTGCATTGTTACAGTCACGACCGCGGCTGCGTTTTGGTTTGATGCCCTAGAAGAGTCTCTTAAGACTGAGACTTCTTTGGAAGAAATACAGGATAGAATTAAAGCTCTTAAGTTGGCTAATTCTTTTATTACAGATGCTTACTTTCAGATAACCAAATTGGCGGCTAAGAGTTCAGGATTTTCCATCTTAGCACGCAGAGCCTTATGGTTAAAATCTTGGTCTGCGGATGTGTCATCTAAATCTAAGCTTTTGGCTATTCCTTACAAGGGAAAGACCCTGTTTGGGCCTGACGTGAAGGAGATTATTTCTGACATCACGGGAGGTAAGGGGCATCTCCTCCCTCAAGATAAAACGTCCAAACAAAGGGGGCGACAGAGTAACTTTCGTTCCTTTCGAAATTTCAAGGGAGTCCCTTCTTCTGCTAAACAGGAAGGGAATTATTCACAAGCCAAATCCACCTAGAGACCCAACCAGTCTTGGAACAAAGGTAAACCATCCAAGAAGCCAGCTGCTGTTCCCAAGACAGCATGAAGGGTCGGCCCCCGATCCGGGACCGGATCTAGTAGGGGGCAGACTTTCTCATTTTGTCCAGGCTTGGATAAGAGACATTCAGGATCCCTGGACACTAGAAATTGTGTCTCAGGGATATCAGTTGGATTTCAAAAATTCCTTCCCCAGAGGAAGGTTTCTTCTTTCACGATTATCTGTAAACCAGATAAAAAGAGAGGCGTTCTTACGCTGTGTAAGAGATCTCTCCTCCATGGGAGTAATATGTCCCGTTCCAATACAGGAACAGGGACAAGGGTTTTATTCAAATCTCTTTGTAGTTCCCAAAAAAGAGCGAACGTTCCGACCTATTTTAGACCTTAAGAGTCTAAACAAGTTTCTCAGAGTTCCATCCTTCAAGATGGAAACTATTCGTACCATTCTTCCATTGATCCAGGAGGGTCAATTTATGACTACTGTGGATCTAAAGGATGCATATCTTCATGTTCCTATCCACAGAGATCATCACAAGTTCCAAGGTTTGCCTTTCTGAACAAACATTTTCAGTTCGTAGCCCTTCCTTTCGGCCTGGCCACGGCGCCCAGGATTTTCACAAAGGTTCTGGGGTCTCTGCTGGCGGTTCTAAGACCGCGGGGCATTGCAGTGGCGCCTTATCTGGACGATATTCTGATCCAGGCGTTGTCTTATCAACTGGCAAAGTCTCATACTGACATTGTTCTGTCCTTTCTGAGAACTTATGGGTGGAAGGTATACCTGGAAAAGAGTTCACTACTTCCACAAACAAGGGTTCCTTTCTTGGGAACTCTAATCGACTCTCTGTCCATGAAGATCTTTTTGACGGACGTCAGAAAGTTAAAGATTCTGGATACCTGCCGATCCCTTCAGTCCAATCCTCGGCCGTCAGTGACTCAGTGCATGGAGGCCATTGGATTGATGGTAGCGGCAATGGACATCATTCCGTTTGCTCGTTTTCATCTCAGACCTTTACAACTGAGCATGCTCAGGCAATGGAATGGAGATTATGCAGATTTGTCTCCTCAAATAGATCTCGATCAAGAGACAAGGGACTCTCTCTTCTTTGGTGGTTGTCACCGGATCATCTGTCCCAAGGGACGTGCTTCTGCAGACCCTCATGGGTGATAGTGACAACGGACGCCAGCCTGACAGGATGGGGAGCAGTCTGGAACTCCCTGAAGGCTCAGGGTGTGTGGACTCGATCGGAGTCTCTACTTCCCATCAATATTCTGGAGTTGAGAGCAATATTCAATGCGCTTCAGGCTTGGCCTCGGTTGACTTCGGCCAAATTCATCAGATTTCAGTCGGACAACATCACGACTGTAGCTTACATCAATCATCAGGGAGGAACAACGAGTTCCTTAGCGATGACAGAAGTAGCCAGGATAATTCAGTGGGCGGAGGCTCACTCTTGTTATCTGTCGGCAATCTACATCCCAGGAGTGGAAAACTGGGAAGCAGATTTTCTGAGCAGACAGAATTTTCATCCGGGGGAATGGGAACTCCATTCGGAGGTATTTGCCGACCTGATTCTCAAGTGGTGCAGGCCGGAGTTGGATCTTATGGCATCTCGTCAGAATGCCAAGCTTTCGACATACGGGTCCAGGTCCAGGGATCCCCAGGCCGAACTGATAGATGCCTTGGCAGTGCCTTGGTCGTTCAGCCTAGCTTATGTGTTTCCTCCATTTGCTCTCCTTCCCCGGGTGATTGCTCGAGTCAAATAGGAGAGGGCTTCGGTGATCCTCATTGCTCCGGCGTGGCCTCGCAGGACTTGGTATGCTGATCTGGTGGACATGTCATCTCAGCCACCGTGGACGCTTCCATTAAGGAAAGACCTTCTAATTCAGGGACCCTTCCATCATCCGAATCTAGTTTCTCTGCAGCTAACTGCATGGAGATTGAACGCTTGATTTTATCTAAGCGTGGGTTCTCTAATTCGGTCATTGATACTTTGATTCAGGCGCGTAAACCTGTTGCTAGAAAGATTTACCATAAGATATGGCGTAAATATCTTTATTGGTGCGAATCCAAGGGCTACTCATGGAGCTGGGTTAGGATTCCCAGGATTTTGTCTTTTCCCCAAGAAGGATTGGAGAAAGGGTTGTCAGCTAGTTCCTTAAAGGGACAGATTTCTGCTTTGTCTATTTTGTTACACAAAACGTCTAGCAGATGTTCCGGATGTTTAATCCTTTTGTCAGGCTCTGACTAGAATCAGGCCTGTGTTTAGACCAATTGCTCCTCCTTGGAGTTTGAATTTAGTTCTTAATGTTCTTCAAGGGGTTCCGTTTGAACCTATGCATTCCATAGATATTAAGTTATTATCTTGGAAAGTTTTATTTTTGGTTGCTATTTCTTCTGCTCGCAGAGTTTCTGAGCTTTCTGCATTACAATGGGATTCTCCTTATCTTATTTTTCATTCCGATAAGGTAGTGTTGCGTACCAAACCTGGGTTTCTTCCTAAGGTTGTTTCTAACAAAAATTTCTCTTGTTAAGTGTAGTCAGTCCACGGGTCATCCATTACTTATGGGATTATATCTCTTCCCCAACAGGAAGTTGCAAGAGGATCACCCAAGCAGAGCTGCTATATAGCTCCTCCCCTCACATGTCATATCCAGTCATTCTCTTGCAACCTAACTAAAGATAGGTCGTTGTGAGAGGTCTGTGGTGTTTTTAAACTTAGTTTATTTCTTCAATCAAAAGTTTGTTATTTTAAATGGCACCGGAGTGTGCTGTTTGTTCTCAGGCAGCATTAGAAGAAGAATCTGCCTGCGTTTTCTATGATCTTAGCAGACGTAACTAAGATCCACTGGCTGTTCTCGCACATTCTGAGGAGTGAGGTAACTTCAGAAAAAGGGAATAGCATGCAGGGCCCCCCTGCAAACGAGGTATGTGCAGTAAATTATTTTTCTAAGCAATGGAATTGACTGAGAAAATACTGCTGATACCAATGTAACGTAAGTTCAGTCTTAAATGCAGTGGTAGCGACTGGTATTAGGCTGATGAGTGTGTGTACACTGAAGTATTTTTCTAGGGAATGGAATTTGACTCAGAAAATACTGTTAATACTGAAGTAATGTATGAGCCTTAACTGCAGTAAAAGCGACTGGTAGCAGGCTTATTAATAACACTTCATAACTTTTAAAATGTATGTTCAAAACGTTTACTGGCATGTTAATCGTTTTTTGTGAGGTACTTGGTGATAAAACTTATTGGGGCATGATTTTTACCACATGGCTAACTTTTGATTCTGCATAGAAACAGTTAACTGAGCTTCCCCACTGTTGTAATATGAGTGGGAGGGGCCTATTTTAGCGCTTTTTTGCACAGTAAAAATTCAGTCACAATCTTTCCTACTTCATCCTCCATGATCCAGGACGTCTCTAGAGAGCTCAGGGGTCTTCAAAATTCATTTTGAGGGAGGTAATCAGTCACAGCAGACCTGTGACAGTGTGTTTGACTGTGATAAAAACGTTAATTATTAAATTGTTATCCGTTTTTTTGGGTATTAAGGGGTTAATCATCCATTTGCTGGTGGGTGCAATCCTTTGCTAACTTAATACATTTACTGTGAAAATTTGGTTGCTATAACTAATTTGGTTCATTGTTATTTCAACTGTGACAGCTTTTTTGTGCTTCTTAAAGGCACAGTAGCGTTTTTTATATTGCTTGTAAATTTATTTGAAAAGTATTTTCCAAGCTTGCTAGTCTCATTGCTAGTCTGTTTAAACATGTCTGACACAGATGAATCTGTTTGTTCACTATGTATGAAGGCCAATGTGGAACCCAACAGAAATATGTGTACCAATTGTATTGATATTACTTTAAATAAAAGTCAGTCTTTACATGTAAAGAAATTATCACCAGACAACGAGGGGGAAGTTATGCCGACTAACTCTCCTCACGTGTCAGTACCTTCGCCTCCCGCTCAGGAGGTGCGTGATATTGTGGCGCCAAGTACATCAGAGAGGCCCATACAAATCACTTTGCAAGACATGGCTACTGTTATGACAGAAGTATTATCTAAATTGCCAGAATTAAGAGGCAAGCGAGATTGCTCTGGGTTAAGAACAGAGCGCGCTGATGATGGGAGAGCCATGTCCGATACTGCGTCACAATTTGCAGAACATGAGGACGGAGAGCTTCATTCTGTGGGTGACGGATCTGATCCAGGGAGACTGGATTCAGAGATTTCTAATTTTAAATTTAAGCTTGTGCCTTTTTCCCCCCCTCCTATATTTAGGAAAATGTTTCCAATAGACGCCACCACACGGGACTTATGGCAGACGGTCCCTAAGGTGGAGGGAGCAGTTTCTACTTTGGCTAAGCGTACCACTATCCCGGTGGAGGATAGTTGTGCCTTTTCAGATCCAATGGATAAAAAATTAGAAGGTTACCTTAAGAAAATGTTTGTTCAACAAGGTTTTATCTTACAGCCCCTTGCATGCATTGCGCCTGTCACTGCTGCGGCGGCATTCTGGTTTGAGTCTCTGGAAGAGGCCATTCGCACAGCTCCATTGGATGAAATTATGAACAAGCTTAAAGCACTTAAGCTAGCTAATGCATTTGTTTCTGATGCCGTCGTACATTTAACCAAACTTACGGCTAAGAACTCCGGATTCGCCATCCAAGCGCGCAGAGCGCTATGGCTTAAATCCTGGTCAGCTGACGTGACTTCTAAATCTAAATTGCTTAATATTCCTTTCAAAGGGCAGACCTTATTCGGGCCCGGCTTGAAATAAATTATCGCTGACATAACGGGAGGTAAGGGCCATGCTCTGCCTCAGGACAGGGCCAAATCAAAGTCTAAACAGTCTAATTTTCGTGCCTTTCGTAACCTCAAGGCAGGAGCAGCATCAACTTCCTCCGCTCCAAAACAGGAAGGAGCTGTTGCTCGTTACAGACAGGGCTGGAAAACTAACCAGTCCTGGAACAAGGGCAAGCAGGCCAGAAAACCTGCTGCTGCCCCTAAGACAGCATGAAGAGAGGGCCCCCTATCCGGAAACAGATCTAGTGGGGGGCAGACTTTCTCTCTTCGCCCAGGCTTGGGCAAGAGATGTCCAGGATCCCTGGGCGTTGGAGATCATATCTCAGGGATATCTTCTGGACTTCAAAGCTTCTCCTCCACAAGGGAGACTTCATCTTTCCAGGTTATCAGCAAACCAAATAAAGAAAGAGGCATTTCTACGCTGTGTACAAGACCTCTTACTAATGGGGGTGATCCACCCAGTTCCGCGGACGGAACACGGACAAGGATTCTATTCAAATCTGTTTGTGGTTCCCAAGAAAGAGGGAACCTTCAGACCAATCTTGGACTTAAAGATCTTAAACAAATTCCTCAGAGTTCCATCATTCAAAATGGAAAGTATTCGGACCATCCTACCCATGATCCAAGAGGGTGAGTACATGAGCACAGTGGACTTAAAGGATGCCTACCTTCACATACCGATTCACAAGGATCATTATCGGTACCTAAGATTTGCCTTCCTAGACAGGCATTACCAGTTTGTAGCTCTTCCCTTCGGGTTAGCTACGGCTCCAAGAATCTTTACAAAGGTTCTGGGCTCACTTCTGGCGGTACTAAGACCGCGAGGCATAGCGGTGGCTCCGTACCTAGACGACATTCTGATACAAGCGTCAAGTTTTCAAACTGCCAAGTCTCATACAGAGATAGTTCTGGCATTTCTGAGGTCGCATGGGTGGAAGGTGAACGTGGAAAAGAGTTCTCTATCACCACTCACAAGGGTTCCCTTCCTAGGGACTCTTAAAGATTCTGTAGAGATGAAAATTTACCTGACGGAGGCCAGGTTATCAAAACTTCTAAATGCTTGCCGTGCCCTTCATTCCATTCCACATCAGTCAGTAGCTCAGTGCATGGAAGTAATCGGCTTAATGGTAGCAGCAATGGACATAGTACCATTTGCGCGCCTGCATCTCAGACCGCTGCAATTGTGCATGCTAAGTCAGTGGAATGGGGATTACTCAGATTTGTCCCCTCTACTAAATCTGGATCAAGAGACCAGAGATTCTCTGTTATGGTGGCTTTCTCGGCCCCACCTGTCCAAGGGGATGACTTTTCGCAGGCCAGATTGGACGATTGTAACAACAGACGCCAGCCTTCTAGGTTGGGGCGCAGTCTGGAATTCCCTGAAGGCTCAGGGATCATGGACTCAGGAGGAGAAACTCCTCCCAATAAATATTCTGGAGTTAAGAGCAATATTCAATGCTCTTCTAGCTTGGCCTCAGTTAGCAACTCTGAGGTTCATCAGATTTCAGTCGGACAACATCACGACTGTGGCTTACATCAATCATCAAGGGGGAACCAGGAGATCCCTAGCGATGTTGGAAGTCTCAAAGATAATTCGCTGGGCAGAGTCTCACTCTTGCCACCTGTCAGCGATCTACATCCCAGGCGTGGAGAACTGGGAGGCGGATTTCCTAAGTCGCCAGACTTTTCATCCGGGGGAGTGGGAACTTCATCCGGAGGTCTTCGCTCAACTGATTCATCGTTGGGGCAAACCAGATCTGGATCTCATGGCATCTCGCCAGAACGCCAAGCTTCCTTGTTACGGATCCAGGTCCAGGGACCCGGGAGCGGTGCTGATAGATGCTCTGACAGCCCCTTGGGTTTTCAACATGGCTTATGTGTTTCCACCATTTCCGATGCTTCCTCGACTGATTGCCAAGATCAAACAGGAGAGAGCATCGGTGATTCTGATAGCGCCTGCGTGGCCACGCAGGACCTGGTATGCAGACCTAGTGGACATGTCGTCCTGTCCACCATGGTCTCTGCCTCTGAGGCAGGACCTTCTAATTCAGGGTCCTTTCAACCATCCAAATCTAATTTCTCTGAGGCTGACTGCATGGAGATTGAACGCTTGATTCTATCAAAGCGTGGCTTCTCGGAGTCGGTTATTGATACCTTAATACAGGCTAGGAAACCTGTTACCAGAAGAATTTTCCATAAGATATGGCGTAAATATTTATATTGGTGCGAATCCAAGAGTTACTCATGGAGTAAGGTCAGGATTCCTAGGATATTGTCTTTTCTACAAGAGGGTTTAGAAAAGGGCTTATCCGCTAGTTCGTTAAAGGGACAGATTTCTGCTCTGTCCATTCTTCTTCACAAGCGTCTGGCAGAAGTTCCAGACGTTCAGGCTTTTTGTCAGGCTTTGGCTAGGATTAAGCCTGTGTTTAAGACTGTTGCTCCGCCGTGGAGCTTAAACTTAGTTCTTAACGTTCTGCAAGGCGTTCCGTTTGAACCCTTTCATTCCATTGATATCAAGCTGTTATCTTGGAAAGTTCTGTTTTTGATGGCTATTTCCTCGGCTCGAAGAGTCTCTGAGTTATCTGCCTTACATTGTGATTCTCCTTATCTGATCTTTCATTCAGACAAGGTAGTTCTGCGTACTAAACCTGGGTTTTTACCTAAGGTTGTTTCTAACAGGAATATCAATCAAGAGATTGTTGTTCCATCATTATGTCCTAATCCTTCTTCAAAGAAGGAATGTCTTTTGCATAATCTAGACGTAGTCCGTGCCCTGAAGTTCTACTTACAGGCAACTAAAGATTTTCGGCAAACTTCTTCTCTGTTTGTCGTTTACTCTGGACAGAGGAGAGGTCAAAAGGCTTCGGCTACCTCTCTCTCCTTTTGGCTTCGTAGCATAATACGTTTAGCCTATGAGACTGCTGGACAGCAGCCTCCTGAAAGGATTACAGCTCATTCTACTAGAGCTGTGGCTTCCACCTGGGCCTTTAAAAATGAGGCCTCTGTTGAACAGATTTGCAAGGCTGCAACTTGGTCTTCACTTCACACTTTTTCAAAATTTTACAAATTTGACACTTTTGCTTCTTCGGAGGCTATTTTTGGGAGAAAGGTACTTCAGGCAGTGGTTCCCTCCGTTTAAAGTTCCTGCCTTGTCCCTCCCTTCATCCGTGTACTTTAGCTTTGGTATTGGTATCCCATAAGTAATGGATGACCCGTGGACTGACTACACTTAACAAGAGAAAACATAATTTATGCTTACCTGATAAATTTATTTCTCTTGTAGTGTAGTCAGTCCACGGCCCGCCCTGTCTTTTAAGGCAGTTCTAAATTTTAATTAAACTCCAGTCACCACTGCACCCTATGGTTTCTCCTTTCTCGTCTTGTTTCGGTCGAATGACTGGATATGACATGTGAGGGGAGGAGCTATATAGCAGCTCTGCTTGGGTGATCCTCTTGCAACTTCCTGTTGGGGAAGAGATATAATCCCATAAGTAATGGATGACCCGTGGACTGACTACACTACAAGAGAAATAAATTTATCAGGTAAGCATAAATTATGTTATTAATCAGGAAATTGTTGTTCCTTCATTGTGTCCTAATCCTTCTTCTAAGAAGGAGCGTCTGTTACATAATTTGGACGTAGTCCGTGCCTTGAAGTTCTACTTACAGGCGACTAAGGATTTTTGTCAATCATCTTCATTATTTGTTGTTTTTTTCTGGTAAACGTAGGGGTCAGAAAGCTACGGCTACCTCTCTTTCTTTTTGGCTGAAGAGTATCATCCGTTTTGCCTATGAGACTGCTGGACAGCAGCCTCCTGAACTGATTACGGCTCATTCCACTAGGGCGGTGGCTTCCTCATGGGCATTTAAAAATTATGCTTGTGTTGAACAGATTTGCAAGGCTGCAACTTGGTCGTCTATTCACACTTTTTCCAAATTTTACAAATTTTATACTTTTGCCTTGTCCAAGGCTGTTTTTGGGAGAAAAGTTCTTCAAGCAGTGGTGCCTTCCGTTTAGGTTCCCGGTCTTGTCCCTCCCTTTCATCCGTGTCCTATAGCTTTGGTATTGTATCCCATAAGTAAGGATGAAATCCGTGGACTCATCGTATCTTGTAAAAGAAAAGGAAATGTATGCTTACCTGATAAATTTATTTATTTTACGATACGATGAGTCCACGGCCCACCCTGTTTTTCTAAGACCGTTCCTTATTTTTGTTAAACTTCAGTCACCTCTGCACCTTGGCTTTTCCTTTCTCTTCCTAACTTCGGTCGAATGACGGGAGTGGGAGGGAAGGGAGGAGCTATATATACAGCTCTGCTGTGGTGCTCTTTGCCTCCTCCTGCTGACCAGGAGGCGATATCCCATAAAGGGACACTGAACCCAATTTTTTTCTTTTGTGATTCAGATAGAGCATGCAATTTTAAGCAACTTTCTAATTTACTCCTATTATCAATTTTTCTTCGTTCTCTTGCTATCTTTATTGGAAATAAAAGCCATCTAAGCTTTTTTGGGTTAAGAACTGTGGACAGCACTTTTTGATTGGTGGATGGATTTTTTCCACCAATCAGCAAGGACAACCCAGGTTGTTCACCAAAATGGGCCGGCATCTAAACTTAGATTCTTGCATTTCAAATAAAGATACCAAGAGAATAAAGAAAATTTGATAATAGGAGTAAATTAGAAAGTTGCTTAAAAATTCATGCTCTATCTGAATCACAAAAGAAAAAATTTGGGTTCAGTGTCCCTTAAGTAAGGATGAAATCCGTGGACTCATCGTATCGTAAAAGAAATAAATTTATCAGGTAAGCATAAATTTCCTTTTTAAACAATTTTCCAATTTACTTTTATCATCAATTTTGCTTTGTTCTCTTGGTATTCTTAGTTGAAAGCTAAACCTAGGAGGTTCATATGCTAATTTCTAAGCCCTTGAAGGTCGCCTCTAATCCCAAGGGCATTTTGACAGTTTTTCACCACTAGAGGGTGTTAGTTCATGTGTTTCATATAAATAACACTGCTCACGCACGTGGAGTTCCTAGGAGCCAGCACTGATTGGCTAAAATGTAAGTCTGTCAAAATAACTGAATTAAGGGGGCAGCTTGCAGAGGCTTAGATACAAGATAATCACAGAGGTAAAAAATGTATTATTATAACTGTGTTGGTTATGCAAAACTAGGGAATGGGTAAAAATGGGATTATCTATCTTTTAAAACAATAACAATTCTGGTGTAGACTGTCCCTTTAAGCATAATAGTGATAGTGAGTGCTTTAGCCCCCTTCTTTCTCTTGGTTATTTGTTGGGTCTTCATATTTACAGAGCGTAGCACTGTATATAGTGCTCTATAGTTACCTTATCCTTATATCACATTTTTCACTCACAGTGCCAATATAAAATATTTAGTTTTTGTTAAATTTACTACCCATTCCCCAGCTTTGCTTAACCAACATTGTTATATTAATATACTTTATAACCTCAGTTTACTTGTTTCTAAGCCCCTGCAGGCCACCTCTTATCTCTGTGCCTTTTATTAGCTTTTTACAGCCATACAGTGTTAGTTCATGTGTGTCATATGGATAACATTGTGCTCACTCCCGTGTAGAATGATTATGCAGGAACAGCACTAATATTACTATAAACGTGTTGGTTATGCAAAACTGTGGCGTGCTTATATACCCAATATACAGCACTAATTGGCTGAAATGCAAGATTGTGAAATAAACTGAGATAAGGGGGCCATCTATAGGCTTAGATACAAGGTGATCAGAGGTAAAAAGTATATTAATAAAACAGTGTTGGTTATGGGTAATAAAGGCATTGTCTGTCTATCTTTTTAAACAATAACAATTTTAAAGTAGCCTGTCTCTTTAAGTGTATGGCAATTAAGTACCCATTACTAAGTTAAACATTAGTTGCATTTGGGGGGGAAATACAATTCTAAACCATAATATATTGTATGCAATAAATGTTCTGACAGGTGACATTACTCATGTGGATCATCAATCAGATCTGAGTGTAACGTATCAGCTGGAAGCTCCAATGCAGGAAATGTGTGACAGTGACAATGCAGGTAAGTGCATGTGTGTGACGTGTCTTCTGTTTATGGGGTATTGCCTGGTGTTTATAGCTTATTGTCTGTAAGTGCTGTACATTATATCGCCAGTCAGGGTGTCACCTAAATCACACACTGAGTGTTACAGTACAATATAGATACTCACTGACTAGTGTTTAGTTATCCTGATCACATGACACCCAAGCCCTATACAGCTGCTGTCATTTATATCTGCCAGAGTATAATCATTACTATTGTCATCTGATCAGCTGCGGATACATCAGTAACACTTTGTAGGATCTTTAACCCAAAAAGTGTTCAATTTTTAATCACAATAGCAGAAATAGTATAATGGTGATGAACATTCTGTGTTAATCATATATATTTAAATTTAATGTCTGCTTACAGAGTACATTGCCTAAGCCCCTTACAAAGTTTTCTAGCCGTACGGCCAGTCTGCCTTCAGACTCCCTTCAGCGCATTGTGAATGTGCCGCCCTCTCTTGAAGCTATTGTAACAAGCTGTGCCTGATGACCTGAGCGCACACTAAATTTTGAAACCTGCTGAGATGTGGTGGCTGCCCTTTATTGCCTCCTAAAGAAAGGAAATAAATCAGCTTAAAAAAACTTCCTGTGTAATAAATGTCAGAATGTTTACTGCAGACATCGTCTAGGATTGATGAGACTGGGACAGGCTCTATAACGGTACCGCAAGACGAGTGGAGAAATAACTTCAGCTAAACTTCTCACAACCTCCTTGTAACCTGATACAGCAGACTGGGTAGTGCGCAAATCTGCACTACGTACTTGAGACAAAACAGATTCTCACAGCAGAAATACAGACACTGACTGCACAATAAATAGGTAAGAATTTCAGCTCCAATGATTTCGGTTTTGTTTCAAGTACGTAGTCCAGATATGCTCACTACCCAGTCTTGCTGTTTCAGGTCACAAGCAGTTTGTGAGAAGATTATCTGAAATGATTCTTCTACCCGTCTTGGGGTATCGTTATATAGCCTGTCCCAGTCTCATCAACCCTGCACGATGTCTGCAGTCAATTTTCTGACATTAATTACACATAGTAAAAATAAATGAGCTTTAAAAATTCCTGTTTAGCAGGAATTACAGAGACGATTTGTGCAGTCAAATTTCTAATCCTCATTTGACGTAGGAATTTGCATATAGCCTATGATTGGAGGGTGGGCGTCCTAGACTAAAGCACAGCTCAGCCCTTTCCTGGGGGTGTGCCAGAACCACAGAGAATAATCGCAGGAGCAGGAATAAAAAGTTGAAATTTACGAAAAGTATTATTAGCAAGTTTAACTAAATATGTCTAATTTGTTTATTCACTGTATTTACTTTAGGAACATAGACTTGTGATTGCTGTGTAAACTGGCCCTTTAAAATTGCTTATCTGTGTGTCCTGTCTGTATATTGAGTTAAAGGGACATTGTACTTAAACCTTCTATAATACATGTAAAAGACCAGCAGAGAAACATGTTTGTAATATTTATGTTTAAATGATTTTTTTTTTTTTAAAGGGACAATGTACTGCATTGTATTGCCAGCAAGACACAGCATTAAACACAGAACCAGCTAATTATTAGTGATAAATACCCAGTTGAGAAGTGGCAGCAGCGATGACTATGAAAATGCATACTTGTATACCTGCAATATTGTACGCAGTTGAATAGCATATTATAATGAGCTGTGAAGACGCACGTGCAAATGCATGTGTGTGTGTGTGTATGTATATATTCATATACATCCAGTATATTATTTACACTTTGCTGCCCATCGCTGCATGACTTACCCCCTTTTCTCTGCCGTGTCTCATGGCATGTGAACGAGGCTCCCATTGCCTCAGGAAGCGCCCTCTATTGAGAGCAAATCTTCCTTGCAATAGTTTGCATTGCGCTCCACTTTAAATACCAGCGCACAATTGCTTGTATTATGTATTTATGAATAAATGGAACATATTCTTCTATGTGAAGAACATAGGAATGTGAAATATTTTCAAGTCAGGTTAGCGCACTTGAAGATATGGGATCAGGTTTGTGCACCAGTAGGGTTTTCTTCCCCACTTTTTTTTGCTCCATTGACTTCTATGGAGGAATAGGTTATCACACGCACAATATCCTGATTTCAGCTTTTTGGATTAAAGCGCAAGCAAAAACAGTTTACGATTTAACAATGTGCGAGTGGACATGATCCACTGTAGCGGATCATGTCCGCCGCAGATCGATAAATGCCGATAGCATCTGTTATCCGCATTTATCATTGCACAAGCATTCCTTGTGAACTGCTGGTGCAACGCCGCCAGCAGGGGGCTGTCAATCAACCCGATCGTACTCATTCGTGTTCAATTGTGGCAATCTCTGTCCGCCTCCTCAGAGCAGGCGGACAGGTTATGGAGCAACGGTCTTGAGACCGCTGCTCCATAACTTGTGTTTCTGGCGAGTCTGAAGGCTCGCCAGAAACACGGGGCGTCAAGCTCCATACAGAGCCTGATAGATAGGCCCCCATGTAAAGAGTGATTTATTTATTTCTATTACTGATATTTTTTTCAGGTGAAAACGATGCTAACATTTTATGTAACACGGAACAAACAGAAGATCAGTGGCTAGCAAACATGCCAGAAGCTGCAAAGCAGGAAATATGTGACAATATAAGTACAGGTAGGTGTACTAGTGTGATGTGTCTGAGGGATGCAGGGCACAGGTGAGTGTACGTGTGTGATGTGTCTGAGGGATGCAGGGCACAGGTGAGTGTACATGTGTGATGTGTCTGAGGGATACAGGGCATAGGTGAGTGTACGTGTGTGATGTGTCTGAGGGATACAGGGCACAGGTGAGTGTACATGTGTGATATGTCTGAGGGATGCAGGGCACAGGTGAGTGTACATGTGTGATGTGTCTGAGGGATGCAGGGCACAGGTGAGTGTATGTGTGTGATGTGTCTGAGGGATACAGGGCACAGGTGAGTGTACATGTGTGATGTGTCTGAGGGATGCAGGGCATAGGTGAGTGTACGTGTGTGATGTGTCTGAGGGATACAGGGCACAGGTGAGTGTACATGTGTGATGTGTCTGAGGGATGCAGGGCACAGGTGAGTGTACATGTGTGATGTGTCTGAGGGATGCAGGGCACAGGTGAGTGTATGTGTGATATGTCTGAGGGATGCAGGGCACAGGTGAGTGTACATGTGTGATGTGTCTGAGGGATGCAGGGCACAGGTGAGTGTATGTGTGATATGTCTGAGGGATGCAGGGCACAGGTGAGTGTATGTGTGTGATGTGTCAGGGATACAGGGCACAGGTGAGTGTACGTGTGTGATGTGTCTGAGGGATACAGGGCACAGGTGAGTGTACATGTGTGATGTGTCTGAGGGATGCAGGGCACAGGTGAGTGTATGTGTGATATGTCTGAGGGATGCAGGGCACAGGTGAGTGTACATGTGTGATGTGTCTGAGGGATGCAGGGCACAGGTGAGTGTACATGTGTGATGTGTCTGAGGGATGCAGGGCACAGGTGAGTGTACGTGTGTGATGTGTCTGAGGGATACAGGACACAGGTGAGTGTACATGTGTGATGTGTCTGAGGGATGCAGGGCACAGGTGAGTGTACATATGTGATGTGTCTGAGGGATACAGGGCACAGGTGAGTGTACGTGTGTGATGTGTCTGAGGGATACAGGGCACAAGTGAGTGTATGTGTGTGATGTGTCTGAGGGATACAGGGCACAGGTGAGTGTACGTGTGTGATGTGTCTGAGGGATACAGGGCACAGGTGAGTGTATGTGTGTGATGTGTCTGAGTGATACAGGGCACAGGTGAGTGTACGTGTGTGATGTGTCTGAGGGATACAGGGCACAGGTGAGTGTACGTGTGTGATGTGTCTGTGGGATACAGCGCACAGGTGAGTGTACGTGTGTGATGTGTCTGAGGGATACAGGGCACAGATGAGTGTACATGTGTGATGTGTATGAGGGATACAGGGCACAGGTGAGTGTACATATGTGATGTGCATAAATAAAAAGAGAGAAGCGCTCAACCTGGGAACGAACAGCATAATAGCTTGTTCTATGGCTAGTTACCACCCTAGAAGCAGCCTCTTTTTGCTCAATATGTGCCTTTCACAGAGAAGAACTTTCCTGTAGCATATCAGTCTGATCCTGACTTCCCAGTACAGTCCAGCCCCGAAATACCAGGCAATCCCTCTCTGATCAAGAGAAACAGCAAAACCCCAGACGTACGTTTCGGCCTATTGTGGGCCTCGTCAGTGAGGTGCAGCCATATCCCTCTAGGCACACTGAGCAACGGGTCCACGTCTGGATTCCCGCATCACACTTAGGGAGACTTCCCTAAGTGTCATAATTTGCATAAATAAAAAGAGAGAAGCGCTCAACCTGGGAACAAACAACAGCATAATAGCTTGTTCTATGGCTAGTTACCACCATAGAAGCAGCCTCTTTTTGCTCAATATGTGCCTTTCACAGAAAAGAACTTTCCTGTAGCATATCAGTCTGATCCTGACTTTACAGTACAATCCAGCCCCGAAATACCAGGCAACCCTCTCTGAACAAGAGAAACAGCAAAACCCCAGACGTACATTTCGGCCTATTGTGGGCCTCGTCAGTGAGGTGCAGCCATATCCCTCTAGGCACACTGAGCAACGGGTCCACGTCTGGATGCCCGCATCACACTTAGGGAGACTTCCCTAAGTGTCATAATTTGCATCACTGACGAGGTCCACAATAGGCCGAAATGTACGTCTGGGGTTTTGCTGTTTCTCTCGTTCAGAGAGGGATTGCCTGGTATTTCGGGGCTGGACTGTACTGGGAAGTCAGGATCAGACTGATATGCTTCAGGAAAGTTCTTCTCTGTGAAAGGCACATGTTGAGCAAAAAGAGGCTGCTTCTTGGGTGGTAACTAGCCATAGAGCAAGCTATTATGCTTTTGTTCGTTCCCAGGTTGAGCGCTTCTCTCTTTTTATTTATACATATGTGATGTGCCTGAGGGATACAGGGCACAGGTGAGTGTACATGTGTGATGTGTCTGAGGGGTACAGGTGAGTGTATGTGTGATGTGTCTGAGGGATACAGGGCACAGGTGTGTGTGATGTGTCTGAGGGATACAGGGCACAGGTGAGTGTACGTGTGTGATGTGTATGTGTGCGACATGTCTGACGGACACAGGGCACAAGTGAGTGTATGTTTGTGACATGTCTGTGGGAATCAGGGCACAGATGATTCTACGTTTGACGTCTGGGAAACAGGTAAGTGTACATGTGTGATGTGTCTGAGGGAAGCAGGGCACAGGTGAGTGTCCTTATGTGATATGTATGGGGAATGCAGGGCACAGGTGAGTGTATGTGTGTGATGTGTTTGAGGGGTGCAGGGCACAGGTGTGTTTTTTTTTGTTTGTTTGTTTTTTTTCTAACTTTTATTTTGAATCCAATTCAAGATACATTCCACGATATAGCAGGAGAACAGAGTTATTCATATTCTTTATACATAAATGAAAAAAGAGCAAAAAAACTAAACCATTTTGCATAGTAAATTCCTTTCCTGCAATATATATGGATACAGGGCTAGACTTATAACCCTACACAACAATAACTTATATTTTAAGTGAGCGAGGAGCATAACAAAAGAAAAGCATATAAGAAGAAAAAAAAATACTCCTTGATCTCCTAGCTTAGTCTACTAAAATTTTGCCCACTAATTTTTTGTATCTGGATTGGAGGTTTTCAGATTACCTAAAATATAACACAACAAACAACCGTCAGGAACAAAGACAGGACAAAACATAACTGGACAAAACAAACCCCCCCTCTATTTCCTGCCCTCTTTAGCTTTAGATATTAAATGTATCCACACCTCCAATATGTCGGGTATCTATCCGACATAATTAGCTGTTGGAAAAGAGGGGAGGCCCGTAACGGGAGTAAGATCTGGGTTTGCGTCTCACGTGGTAATGACAATATAACATTTTCCTATTTAGCCAGAAAAGCCATAAGTTTAGTATCTAAAAATATCATGGGATCTTTTATATCTATTGCTAGTTGAAACAGCATACTGTTAATGAAAGCGGCAATACCTGGTGCTTTTTTATCCTTCCAGCTTCTTAAGATCGTCTGTCTCTCAACTAGTATAGATGTATTAATTAGTTGTTTGTTCTGAATATCTATCTTAGAGGTAAGAAATAAAATTTGCTCTATATTAAGTTTAATTTTGTTTGGTAGAAATTTATTGAGCCAAAATGTTATTTTACACCAAAAATGTTGGATCTTAGGGCATAGATAAAAAGCATGCAAAATATCAGCTTCAGAAGAGCAGCATCTCAAACATCTGATAGTACCTTGCTTATGCCACTTAGTCATTAATTTAGGTGTTAAATATGCTCTATTTAATAATTTAATGTGCGATTCTCTGAAAGATATTGGACAGGTATACTCAAGGATCAATATAAAGCTCTTTTTGAAATATTCAAAATTCAAGTTTCTAAGATCGGTACGCCATTTAGCATATACATCTAATATTTTATCTTTGGCTTCTAGAGAGATTATACTTTTATATAGAAATGAAATTAAATGTTTCCCAGACCGATAAATATTAATAATTGAATCAATATTTCCAAGACTACTTGTGAGTTAATAAAATGTCTGATTTGCAGATATGCAAAAAATTGAGTTCTCTTTAGTTTATATTCTTTGACCAGAAAATCGAAGGTTTTAACAGATTTAGTCTGTATATCAATTAGTTGACAGACTTGATTTAACCCTTTTTGGGACCAGTCATAAAAGGTGTATGTCTATAAACCACTTGGGAATTGTGGGTTACCTCTTATTGGAAGGTATTGTGATATTTTATAATCAATATGAAGACTTTGACATATTTTCTTCCATGCTAATACTATATTATATATTGTGTATTTAAAAGCAATTTTTCCAATGAGTTTCAGGTGAGTTTGATGAAGTAGGGCCCTGAGAGATAAGGGAGAAATTACGGCCTCCTCACTTTGATAATTAGTTATATGTTCTGCACCTGTTAGCCAATCTATGGCAATTTTGTCCATGCAGGTCCAATTATATAGTTTAAGATTTGGAAAGGCACTCTCAAATGTGATAATTTCTTAAGGGCTATATGAGGCTTCCCTTTACCCCATATAAACTGTGAGCATTGTGAGTTAAATCTTTGTTGGTCTTTAAAAGGAATAAAGGCAGGATTATTTTGCACGAGAAATAGAATTTTAGGAAAGAGACTCATTTTAATGAGGGAGACTTTTGCTAATAGGGTTAATGGTAATTTGGACCAATTTTTTAGGCATGATAGACATTTCTGGAATTTGATCTGGGACAGGAGCTTTACCATTTGCAGAGCTCTTTATAACTTGACAAAATAATAGAGCAAGGAGTCTCTATAAGAAGTGCGCTAAAGATTGGTAAACACCAAACTTATGGAAACCAGAAAGTCCTATAGCAGCGGATCACTCCTCTGGTCGGGCAGCACTCTTCAAGATAGGAACAATGGAATACACCTGTAGAGACAGAAAGCAGAGGCGCCTCATGGGACAATATTGTCTAGTAAAGTGGCAAAGCTAACACAGCAGCCCAGCAGCGGGGGTACTCACAAGGGTAGCGGCATAAACGTATGCCTCACTAAGCAGGACGGGACCTTTAGTCGCCCGACAGACAAAACTCTGGAACCACCACGTGGATGCCAAATGGCCAATCAGCATTAGCCCACGAGCGACATCACGATGGGAGCTGTCTGAAGGATATCCAGTCACCGGCCTCAGCAGTATGATTGGCAGGTCAATAGACCATACAACAAAGTCAGACGTAGAGCAGGTAGTCAGAACTCGGAAATGTATTGTAGTTTAAAATGTATACAGCATACAGCAACGCGTTTCTCGACCTTCAGGTCGTTTCATCAGGCTAATACTGAACAATACAAGCCAATCATACTGCTGAGGCCGGTGACTGGATATACTTCAGACAGCTCCCATTGTGACGTCGCTCGTGTGCTAATGCTGATTGGCCATTTGGTATCCACGTGGTGGTCCAGAGTTTTGTCTGTCGGGCAACTAAAGGTCCCGTCCTGCTTAGTGAGGCATACGTTTATGCCGCTACCCTTGTAAGTACCCCTGCTGCTGGGCTGCTGTGTTAGCTTTGCCACTTTACTAGACGATATTGTCCCATGAGGCGCCTCTGCTTTCTGTCTCTACAGGTGTATTCTCTTTATAACTTGCATAATATCCTCCGTAGTTATCTCATTGTTAAGCATCATTAACTGTTCCGAGCTAATCTTCGGAGTAATAATATTGTCCCAGAAACTGATCTTTGCCTCTTGGTCAACTTTATCAGATGTATATAGTGTTTGAAAAAATGCATGGAACTGTGATAGTATATCTTTGGGAGAAGTATGTTTTTTTACCATCAGCTAAAATAGCTGCAATGTAATTATTCTTTTTACTACTTTTGACTAGGTTGGCTAATGATTTAGCCGATTTTGGGGAGAATCTATTAAACCTAGCATTGTTGTTGATATCTATTTGGGTTAATTGCTGATTTAGAAAGGTTTATCTCTCTAACTTTGCCTTCTGATATTCTTTCCAATTTACCTTATTTGGATTTTCTAGATATCTTATATATTCTTTAGTTGGTTGGTTAATTGGGTTTCTCTCTTGCCTAGGGCCTTTCTTATAATCGTATAAGCCTTAATTTCTCCTCTGAATAAGGCTTTTGCTGTCTCCAAAAAAAATTCTACTTTTGGTAGATAATTTTTATTTTAGTGAAAAAACTCTCTCCAATTGGATTGCATCCAGTTTCAAAATTTGATATTTGAAAGAAGGAAAATAGAAACTTGCCTGTCGATTTTGTTTGGGACTGAGTTGACTGATGGACAAGGAGATGATTGCATGATCTGATATTAAAATATTGACGATATCTGTAAAAATTTCCGCACCCAGGAGAGACTCGCTGATCAGAAGCATATCAATTCTGGTTAAATTTCTATACTTCTTTGATTCGCATGTATAGGATCTCTCATCTGGGTGTTGTAGTCTCCAGATATCTCTTAGTTTAAGACTTTTAGCGAAGTTAAATAAGCCTTTAGCTTCTTTTTTGTATTGATTGGCCTGGGAAACTTTAAAACGATTAAGATAAGGATTAAACACACTATTGAAGTCTCCTCCCACTATGAGTTGCAAATCTACAGAGTCAATATGATTAGTAAACAGATCATCCCAAAAAGCTGGTCGGTGTTCATTTGGTGCGTATAGATTACAAAGAGTAAAATTGTGTCCTTGCATAGATATTTTCAAAATTAAAAATCTGCATTCTTTATCTAGAAACTGAGATTTTATCTCATATTCTAAATTCTTATTAAATACACATGCCACCCCCCTTTTCCTTCCAACTGCCGGGACTGCTATCACCTCACCAATCCATCCATGCTTCTGGCCCATTTAGATGCGTCTCTTGTAAAAGCGCAATGTCTGGGGCAAATTTTGAATTTAATTTTTCATCTATACAAATTCCCTTTTTCCGTTTTTACTTTTTTTTTTTTCTCTTTTCCCTTTCTTTCGTTGGCCCTTGAAAAAAAAGATAAGAAGGGGGACAGGTGGGGTGGGGGGAGCAAAAAAAAAAAAAAAAGAACCCTATAACCATATTTAAAAAACAAAAAACACATAAAAAAGAAAAACAGCTTGTTAATCTCTGATATTCGATCATACTACAATTCAGAGCCTTGTTGAACCTTAAAATTTTTTATAAATTGTTTAGCCTCTTCAGAATTGACTAATAATATCATCTTAGAGTTATGAAAATTTGTTAATTTAGCCGGGTAAATCATAGTAGCGTTAAGTCCAAGATCATTTGTGTACACAGAGGGGCGATCTCCCTTCTTTTGTTCAGGGTTTCTGCAGATAAATGTTGGAAAATCAGGATTCGCGTATTATTGAATTTGAATGGGTTTAGCTTGCGGAACAAAGTTTAAAATATTTTGCTTGTCCTGAAAGTTAAAAAATCTTGCTATGATCAGTCTTTTTGGAATATAGGTACTTTCTTTTAGCTTAACTGGCCCTACTCTGTGGACTCTTTCAATAGCTAATGGGAGCTGATCAGGAGGGAACCCCGTTGCTTCAGGTAGGGAGATAGAAATGAATTCCATAATATCAGTATATTCCTACAAATTTTTAGATTTCTTCGAGACCTGTCTTCTAAGTCGTCTATTCGCAATTGTAAGGTCTGTATTAGTTTAGCTTGTGAGTCTAGAGAAGATTGTTGGCTGAATTCTAAATTATCTATGTCAGATATTCTAGTTTCAATCTCAGACAGACTATTTGAAAATTGTTTAATTTCATTAGACATACATGATATCTCTCTTTTTATGTTTTCAAATTGCAGCAGAAAAATGTAAGATATTTGTTTGACCGGGCTATCTGTGTCAATTTGATTGGCCTTACCAGAGATTTTATCAGCCTGTTCTATGTCTGTTGTACCTATCCTACTGCGAGGCTTTTTATCTTTTTGTTGTTTAGGCGGCATGTTATCTGCATTCATTTTGCTGCTAGTTAAGAATCTGTCCATAGACTGATATTTGAGAACAGAGGTTCCCTGTGCAGAAGTGACTGGTGTGGTTCTTTAAGTGAGACTATGTAACCTAAGGCTACAATCGACTTTTTTTTTTTTTTTTTTTTATATTGTTTTTAACAAAAACTGTGATAGAGAAAAAAGAAAAAAAATCATCAAAAAGTGGTAAGTAGATGCGACTCAATCAGCCGCATACAGAATTGTGCGCGGTGTGTATATAAACATAGGTGTTAGAGATTATAGTATAAGAGGTTATACTGTGTTCTCTGAAATATTGAATACTCCTTTGATTCTTGTCCCTAGCCGTAGAAACAACTTAGCCTAATATATATTAGGGAAAGAGAGAGATATATTGTAAGTCTCTTGTTTTACTTTATAGAGATTAATGAATCACTATATTACCACTTTAAATAATGGTCTTATTCAGATACATTTTACGTGTTTGGGAGTATATGTGTATAGCCCTGTTTATACCGGGCCTTGTATATTAAATTCACAAACTCTTACTAAAGAATACTTGTATTTTCAAAACTTATAGTTCCTATCTGATTAAATCAGGGGCTTCATAATAATATGTCCTTAGTTTCTTCACAGGGTTAGTTACCTATTAGCCCTTTTCTCAATAGAGGACATAGATTTTTTTTTTTTTATATATATCAGCTTAAAGATATTAACCGTTTGCATTAACAGCGTCCTGCACCTAAAACCAGTATATTTAGAAGTTCTTAACCTATATCTTACTATATTTAGGAAGCTGGTAGGGCTTCAAATATTTTAAATTAGCTATTGTACATCAGAATTACATTCAATTAGGTATATATAATATAACATCAACCAGACTAGTTCTATCAACAAAATACCAAGCATTCAAAGATAGATATACATTTCTCTGTAAAAAAAAAATAAAAAAAAAATTAGAAATTATATTCTGTGGTAAATTATAGAGATACCAAATTAGCTAGTATACCACAATATTACATTCGTCTTAAAGGGACAGTCTACCATAGAAATTTTATTGTTTTAAAAGATAGATCATCCCTTTATTACCCATTCCCCGTTTTTGCATAACCAACATAGTTATATTAATATACTTTTTACCTTTGTGATTACCTTGTATCTAGGAACCTTCTTCCAGCCCCCTGATCACATGACTGTGACTGTTTATTATCTATTGTCTTAAATTTAGCATTGTATTGTGCTAAATCTTAAATAACCCCCTGTGCCTGAACACAGTGTTATCTATATAGCCACGTGTACTTTCTGTCTCTTTGTGTTGAAAAGAGATTTAAAAACCCTGTGATAAGAGGCAGCCCTCAAAGGCTTAGAAATTAGCATATGAGCCTACCTATGTTTAGTTTAAACTAAGAATACCAAGAGAAAAAAGAAAATTTGAAGATAAAAATAAATTGGAAATTTGATTAAAATTAAAAATCCTATCTGAATAATGAAAGTTTAATTTATACTATACTGTCCCTTTAAATTAACTTGGGTCAGAGCGAAAAGCATATCAAAGATTTTTGTATCGGCTTAGGGATATTAACCCTTTTTTCTTCTTTTTCTTTTTTTTTTTTTTAAAAAAAAGAGAGAAAAAATCCTGAACCTGAAGCCAGAATATTTAAAAGTTCTGGACCTGAATATTACTATGTTTAGAGAAAAGATAGAGCTTCAAGCATTTTCAATCGGCTATTATAAGCGCAGTTAGATTCCTTTAGGTATACTTAATACAGATAATATAACTTCGGTCAAGCTGGTTCTATCCAAATCATACCAAATGGCCAGAATATGGATAACTTTCCCTGTAAATGGCTCAATTATTATACTCTGGGGTAGATTCTGGAGAAACCAGCTCAGCTAATATACCACAATATTACATTGACTTAAATGTACTTAGGTTATAAACCTTGATATGAGACAGATTTATCTTATCTATAAAAACTGGCTATGTACATTCAGTGCAGGATATACAGGATCTTGAATAAATGCTGTATCCTGCAAAATAAATCCTATAAACCCAACAAAACTATAACAGTTATTATACAGCAGTCTAGTGTTCACTTAGTCTTATATTATATAGCATATTGAGTGCCTGTGTTATCCAGTGTTCTAAAGATAGAGTTATGCTGTGATTTCCTCTGGAATTTAAGAGACAATATTGTGTGCCGCACTCTCTCATATGAGGATAATATTCCAGGACTATTGGCTTATTAAATGCTTATGACAAGGAATCCAAAGAGTCTTATGTTTCCACTTTGTAGGGATATTCCAGGCAACTATCGATTACTCGGTTAGTTCTGATAAGAAGAATTTTAATTTTAATAACGTCGTTTGTTACTGAGTTTATAGAGGAGGTATACCCAGTAGGAGTTAAATAAGTAAGTGGTCCAGCTAACTAAGCCACGGAGCGATTCCAACCCCTTGCACACGTTTGGAGAGAGCATGGTAACCCACTTGCATATGTCTATTTAAATTTAAAATAATCTTTAGTCACTTATTTTATCCTGGAAAGTGGCTTTTTCAGTTGTGGTACAGCCTTGAGGTTAAGGTTCTACAATGTGATGTACATGAAAAGTGTAATAAAACTGAGTACTTGACAACTAGGTAAACTAATTGTAAGGAGTTGCACAATTTAGTATAGAAGGATTAGCTCTACGATATGAAATATCTATTAACTCAGCAAAGACTGTTAAATAAAGTAGAAAACTGTTATTCCATCATTGTTAAATGTCATTCACACATTACTAACTTTATAAAAAAAAAATTAAGTCACAACCAGTAGTAGTCTACTTTAACAGTCTTTGATAAGTTAATAGATATTTCATATCGTAGAGCTAATCCTTCTATACTAAATTGTGCATCTCCTTACAATTAGTTTAGCTAGTTGTCTTGTTCTGGTTGTTTAGACTCTACGACAGGTAATAACTCTAGTGGTATTTTACAATTACTAATTCACTATATAAGGAAAATTATACTAAGAGATTACCTGCCATTATATAACCCAGCTACCCCCAATCCCCTCTTTTGTGTTCTAAAACCGAGTACTTATCTGAAGTCACTTGGCCCTTGTTTCTCGCCTGGAGCACATAGTAGAATGGAGGTGTCCGGCTATTTCTTGTCCGCAATCCTGCAGTATCAGGTACTCAGCTCGTCTTTTTGAGTACACACAGCTTGGGTTTGATGAAAATATTCTCCTATCCCGGGTAGCCCGTTTTAGAGAAATGCAATATGACCCGCTTCTCACCATCTCAGGTCACCCTGGGATCCTGGGAGAATCCCAACGACGTATCAGCTCGGAGCTGCCTCCGCTAGTGACTGAACTCCTAGCACACTGCAGTGTGAAAAATTTCAAGCTGTAGCGTCAAGCGGCAAGTATGTGTTGTCCTCCAAGAGGAAGAGGAAACAAGCTGTGGCCCCAGCAATTGGGCCAGGATAACTTAGCAGGGCTTCCAATGTCAGCTGCCGACTCCTCTCTCTCTGCTCGGCAGCGGGCCGGTGTAGACTTCCACTCCACACCAATGGCAGATGATCGTGGTGGTAGTGAGTCGTCGTGTTTCACAGTCCAGGGACGCAGAATTTGCGTGTCTGCAACCGCTCCTCCCACCTCCGGAAGTGCTCAAAGATTGACAGTTTGGGTGCGGCGTTCAAATAATGAACAACTCACCTGTTATTTGTAGAGATTATGATATAACTTATGTAGGGCTGAATTCTAAATACAATGAATGAAAACGGCATCAGCACAAGGGTATGAAATGACTCAGTGGTGAAAATGTTCAACTTGATAACGTGCATTATTTCTATTGTTTTTACTTTTTTATTAAAGAAATAGAAAATACTTTTGTCTTGAATGATATAAATCCCTTTATATATCTGATGTCTCTATCATATCCCTGTGGTACTCTCTCTCACCCAGGCAATACATGTTAAGATCATTAAATGGGCTGTAGTGAGGTTTTAATAACCAATGGAAAATAGATTTCATTTTCAAAACCTCACAGAACCCTGTAATAAGTCTCATATGGGAGTTCTGGTTACAATGAGGCTGTATTTGTAGCAAGTAAAGTAACTGATTCCCAGCTAACTCTCTTTACTGTATGACACATGTTGTATTTACTGTTGTGCTGATGTCATTTCATGGGATGTTTTTACCGGATGTGACTGCTAGTGATGTACGCTCAGGTTTATTTCACTTAAATTACACAGTTTTTCACATTTTGTTTTAAACTAACTTTTAAAAAGATACCATGTAAAGAGTGATTTATTTATTTCTAGTACTGATATTTTTTTCAGGTGAAAACGATGCTAACATTTTATGTAACACAGGGCACAGGTGAGTGTACATGTGTGATGTGTCTGAGGGATACAGGGCACAGGTGAGTGTACATGTGTGATGTGTCTGAGGGATACAGGGCACAGGTGAGTGTACGTGTGTGATGTGTCTGAGGGATACAGGGCACTGGTGAGTGTACGTGTGTGATGTGTCTGAGGGATACAGGGCACAGGTGAGTGTACGTGTGATGTGTCTGAGGGATACAGGGCACAGGTGAGTGTACATGTGTGATGTGTCTGAGGGATACAGGGCACAGGTGAGTGTACATGTGTGATGTGTCTGAGGGATACAGGGCACAGGTGAGTGTACATGTGTGATGTGTCTGAGGGATAGAGGGCAAAGGTGAGTGTACGTGTGTGATGTGTCTGAGGGGTACAGGTGAGTGTATGTGTGATGTGTCTGAGGGATACAGGGCACAGGTGAGTGTACATGTGTGATGTGTCTGAGGGATACAGGGTACAGGTGAGTGTACGTGTGTGATGTGTCTGAGGGATACAGGGTACAGGTGAGTGTACATGTTTGATGCGTCTGAGGGATACAGGGCACAGGTGAGTGTACATGTTTGATGCGTCTGAGGGATACAGGGCACAGGTGAGTGTACATGTGTGATGTGCCTGAGGGATATAGGTCACAGGTGAGTGTACGTGTGTGATGTGTCTGAGGGATGCAGGGTACAGGTGAGTGTACATATGTGATGTGTCTGAGGGATACAGGACACAGGTGAGTGTACATGTGTGATGTGTCTGAGGGATACAGGGTACAGGTGAGTGTACGTGTGTGATGTGTCTGAGGGATGCAGGGTACAGGTGAGTGTACATATGTGATGTGTCTGAGGGATACAGGGCACAGGTGAGTGTACATGTGTGATGTGTCTGAGGGATACAGGGCACAGGTGAGTGTACATATGTGATGTGTCTAAGGGATACAGGGCACAGGTGAGTGTACGTGTTATGTGTCTGAAGGATACAGGGCACAGGTGAGTGTACGTGTGTGATGTGCCTTAGGGGTACAGGTGAGTGTACATGTGTGATGTGTCTGAGGGGTACAGGTGAGTGTATGTGTGATGTGTCTGAGGGATACAGGGCACAGGTGAGTGTACATGTGTGATGTGTCTGAGGGATACAGGGTACAGGTGAGTGTACGTGTGTGATGTGTCTGAGGGATACAGGGTACAGGTGAGTGTACATGTTTGATGCGTCTGAGGGATACAGGGCACAGGTGAGTGTACATGTGTGATGTGTCTGAGAAATACAGGGCACAGGTAAGTGTACGTGTGTGATGTGCCTGAGGGATATAAGTCACAGGTGAGTGTACGTGTGTGATGTGTCTGAGGGATGCAGGGTACAGGTGAGTGTACATATGTGATGTGTCTGAGGGATACAGGGCACAGGTGAGTGTACGTGTTGTGTCTGAAGGATACAGGGCACAGGTGAGTGTACATGTGTGATGTGTCTGAAGGATACAGGGCACATGTGAGTGTATGTGTGTGATGTGTCTGAGGGATACAGGGCACAGGTGATTGTATGTGTGTGATGTGTCTGAAGGATACAGGGCACAGGTGAGTGTATGTGTGTGACATGTCTTTGGGAATCAGGACACAGGTGAGTGTACGTGTTATGTGTCTGAAGGATACAGGGCACAGGTGAGTGTATGTGTGTGATGTGTCTGAAGGATACAGGGCACAGGTGATTGTATGTGTGTGATGTGTCTGAAGGATACAGGGCACAGGTGAGTGTACAGGTGTGATGTGTCTGAAGGATACAGGGCACAGGTGAGTGTATGTGTGTGATGTGTCTGAAGGATACAGGGCACAGGTGATTGTATGTGTGTGATGTGTCTGAAGGATACAGGGCACAGGTGAGTGTATGTGTGTGATGTGTCTGAAGGATGCAGGGCACAGGTGAATGGATTTTATTTTCGAAAACCTCACAAAACCCTGTAATACGTCTCACATGGGAATTAGGATTGGTTATAATGAGGCTGTATTTGCAGCTAGTAAAGTAACTGATTCCTAGCTAACTTGCTTTACTGCATGACACAGGTTGTATTTACTGTTGTGCCAATGTAATTATATGGGTTGTTTCATCCAGATGTGACTGCTAGTGATGTAGACTCAGGTGTTTTTAACTTAAATTACACCATATATCACACTAAACTAAATAGAGACCATGTAAATAGTGATTTATTTATTTATTCTTTTTTTACAGGTGAAAAAGATTCTAAGATTTCATGTAACATGGAACAAACAGAAGACCAGTGGCTAAGTAATATGCCAGAAGCTGCAGAGCAGGAAATATGTGACAATATAATTACAGGTGAGTGTACATGTGTGATATGTCTAAGGGACGCTGGGTACAGGTGAGTGCACGTGTGTGACATGACTGACCATGGAACTCCCAGTAAAGTAACTTACAAGTTTCGCATAAAATTGTGCATATATAAATAGCATTATAAATACATATTCTTCCTAATTGGAAAGAGTCTACAGCTGCATTCATTACTTTTGGGAAATAAGAACCTGGCCACCAGGAGGAGGCAAAGACACCCCAGCCAAAGGCTTAAATACTCCTCCCACTAACCTCATCCCCCAGTCATTCTTTGCCTTTCGTCCCAGTAGTTGGCAGAGAAGTGTCAGAAGTTTAGTTAGTCTCTTATGGAGGATAGTACTCCTGAAGGCAGGAGGACTAAAACTGGGACCACAGTCCGAAGATGCAGGGAGAGTCTTTCTGCAAAACCATCCCGACTCATATTAACAGCTCCACCAGCAATCGGCGTTGATTAACTTCGCTTCGCTGCCTGCTTTGTTCTCTCAAGTCCATGTCGGAGGCGATGCTACTATCCGTCACACTTGAACGGCCGTGTTCCTGTTCCACAGCATAGATTCCGGTAAGATCGTTTCATTTTGCTGCTGCAAATGTACTGTGATTATTGCGTTTCCTGTGAAATCTCTGGCGGGATTTAAATGTAAGACCTTAAGGGTCTCAGTGAGGCACCTTTTTAGGATCTTGGAATCAAGGGTTAATGAAAGGGGGGGTTTTAATCATGTTTCTTATGTGATTCAACCTGCTGATGTGTAGTGTTATCAGGCTTATGGCTGGAACATAGTGGCCCTGGAAGTGACGCTACCTTATGGTTTGACATGATTTTTTTTTTTACTAAACGGTTCACCTTGTGACCAGGCGTGCTAACGTTCGGTTTTCCATTTCCGCATTCCTAACCGTGTGGCGACGAAGAAATTCTTGTCCGCTGGTATCTGGTCATAGGAGGTGGTGAGTGCCCCAGCCATTGTGGGTGTCAGGTGCCGTTGGTTTTTTTATATAGTCTTTTTCGGATATATCTATCCAGCTATGGAGGATTGTGATGCTGAGACTGTTCTAAATTCAGATTTGGATTCTTCATCCTGTGAAGAATGCGTTTTGGTCCCGTTGACACAGGTCAGTTATACCCGTTATGCCATCTTAGCGCACCTGGTTCCTCAGGCTCGTGGAACCAAGGGTCTGCTGAGCCAGCCTCTGATGGTCCTGTCACTCGAGAAGCGAGTTCCCTACCGCATCCTACTACTACACATGCGGGTAACCCAGATAATGTTTATCCCTCCTTGCAGGGTGGCTTGTTCCCCCCCGGAGGTTGCAGCACGTTTTTGCTTTCACATATTTTTGGTGATTATTCGCCTGCAAAGTCCAGATGTTTATTTGCGATTGTGTTCGTGCCCTATTGTCTCGGGTCTCCCGGCCTTGGGAGGGCCTGTACAGTTCCCTGCGGGTGTGACTGTCCCTGAGTGTTGTGCCTTTCACTATAGAATAGCGCGCCTACACGTTTTACTTAGACATGTTTTCCAGTTATTGGATGATCCTATCCTTAATTTATACAGGAATCCGCAGTCTTCTACTTCGATTGGCTCACCTCACTAGACATGATGGGATGACGTAATCTCCTGATTGTTTAATTACTGAGATCTTTCCCAGATTTTGTTGGAAGATCAGGCTTCCGTTTGGCTGATCCTGCGGGTGTCTGATTCTTCCCGGGCGTTAACCTACGGGTTGCTGTATATTTTCTTTTTATCCAGTTAGGATACCTTTTTATTTTTGATTATATGTTTTCTTAGGGAACTTCTGGGATCAATTCTATCTAGTTACTTCTATGGAAGTTATTAGGGACACGTTAGTCCTAGGTTTGTCTGTTATGTCCTCCCCTCTGAGGGAGGTTTTGGGCAACTAGACAGTTATGACCCCGGCTGCGGCTTATCCTGCTGGGATTCAAATCTTCAGTCTCGAGGCTTATCTGTCACGTGGCACCTGTTCTGCCTGTCTGGTCCAGTGGGACGGTGAGCATTCACTTATTATTTGTTTTTTGTTCGTTTTCACAAACCCAGCTAAGCATTCTATAACGAGGGTCCAGATGGCAGGAAGGATTGTGCTAGTCCTTATTAGCCTTCAGTCTGGTGACCGGGTCGATGGAGTTCCGCTGTGTCTCTCTCTTGTTTCCGATTCTTGGCTAGAGTTTCTCTCCTCTTGGGTGAGGTTTGGGGGCTTAGCGCCTCTTACTGCAATTTTGGATGATTTTGACCTTCTAGGGTATCTTAGGTTTGGTTCCTGAGGTCTCTTCTTGGAAGTCCTTGGGAGCGTTCGCCCCTCTGGTTCTTTAGGGAAACCTGGTTTCAGTTGGGTTGCTCCTTGCAGGAACATTAGACTTTGTGGTGTCCTTGAGCTCCACCTAGGGGTTTTTCCCTGGTACTGGAATATTCTCCACGTCCCTTTTTATTCCGTCCCTCCGGTTTGGGAGGGGAGGTGGAGAATTTTCTTTGCTCGAGTGTTTTATTCTCGAGGTATCCCCTTGTTTTAATGGCCTTGGGACTTTTTGTGTCCTCTCTGGGGCCTGTTCCTTAGCTCTTTGGAGCGTGGGGTTCTATCAAGGGGTAGTTTCTCGCTGTCCAAATCCTCTGTCTCATTGGGACATTTCTCCCGGAGATCTGTTTTTTTTATATCAGATGGGGGGTGTCGGTCCAGAGTTTCTGGTTGTTTTGGGGCCCGGGTCGCCCTCGCTCTGGGTATTCCAGTAGGTGAGGTTGTTCCCCCCTCAGCGTTTTTCCCTTTCGGATCTTGTGTGGTCTGTTGGGATCTGGAGTGTGCCTGGGGTTCCCCTGTTAGCCGGTGAGGTAGCTCAGTTGGTATAGCCCTGTCTACACTCAAGCCTGTTCAACGTTCCAAGATCACAAGTTCGATCCCGGCTGGGCTGACTCAGCCCTTCATATAAGAAACTTGGGTTTCACCATGGACTATCTGGTGCCCAGATTTTTCTGAGTGCCCACGCTCTCTCCTATGTTCCTTACGCTTATGGTTAGTTTTCCCTTGGCTTGCTGTCTTAGCCTTTTGGCTTTTATGCTCTCTTTGAGGAGCTGCTGCTGCGATGGCACCTGTAGGGTGCTAGCGAGCTATTGTTTTAGGGATTCCGCCTTTTACGTTGATTTGCTGTGGCAGGTACTCTCTCCTTTTAGTCCCCTTCTTTTTAAGGGGGGCTTGTCTCCCTTTGCGGGAGTGTGGTCCCAGTTTTAGTCCTCCTGCCTTCAGGAGGTTGAGACAGTGGGGTAACTTTGTTCTGAGAGCACGTCTCTCTCTATATTGCTCTGGTCCTCCCGGTCTTTGTGTGGAGTTTTAGCCAGATTCTACCGGTCTACGGTCTCTCAACTGTTTATGTGGTGTTTCGGGTTCCGGGCACTATCGTAGTGGCTGTGCCATTTTTCTCTTGCTCCCTTTGTTGAGCTGGGGTGGGGCTCTTCTATTCCCCGGTTTCAGACCTGCCACTGCCAGGCTGGTCTGGCTGGAAGTTGGTGCAGTGCTCTGTTGCTTGTATCTAGTGTAGCGGGCTTCGTTGAGTTTCTGGCTCTGCTGTTCGGCTCTAGGGCTGAGCTCTGTAGCATCCTAAGGGTTGCATGTGGTTGCTCGTTGAGGTTTCTCTCATGAGACCTCTGTGGTGGGCCCTCCGTCGTTGGGGTTTCACAATTTAGGACTATTGGCTGTTCTTGGCCCTAGCACTTGTTTTTTTTCTGTGCTATCTTGGATGGCTGCGTGTTCTGGACTCAGGTGTGTACTTCATATGGGTCTGTTGCCCGGAAGAGTTTTCCTGATTCTTCAGTGGGCTGAGTTCGGAGGACGTTGTTATCAGCTGGTTCGATGGTTGGCTTGCTGGTGTGCAAGTGAGGTTCTTCCTTTCAGCCTCCTGCAGCTGTTGCACTTGAGGCTTACTAGCTAGCTTCCTGTACCGTCGCACAATGTTGGAGATATTTTTCTCTGTTTTTCTGTCCGGTCTGGACCTTGGAGTTCTTTTGGTTCGGATGTTGCCTCCCCGTTGTCTGGTCCCGTTGAGCCTCGCGAGCTGGGCTTGTTAGGGTTCCTTTTTGGATTTGGGGGTAAACTTCCAGTTTTTCTTGTGTTCTCCTTGCTGTCTCCCTTATGGGAGTTGTCGGCCAAGGTTCCCTTTGTTGGTAAGGGGTGTGTGGTTGGGGACTGTATGATGGGCGACGGTGTCTCTTGGTGGACTGTTGGCTCAGTTGAGTCTGTTTGTGGTCTCTAACCAGGCTTCTGGGCTGTCTGATGGTCAGTGTCCTTGGGGCCTTTTCCCTTCCTGTTTTCTCAGCTTCGGACGAAGCAGGTTTTTGTGTTGGGTAGTGGTTTCAGGCTTGGTGCCCCCAGATTAGGCCGCCATTTGTACCCTCCCGTTTTTGGCATTCAGTGTCCTCTTTAGCTTGGGTATTGTTTTCCCAAAAGTAATGAATGCAGCTGTGGACTCTTTCCAATTAGGAAGAAAAACATAAATTATGCTTACCTGATAATTTCCTTTTCTTCCGTTGGAAAGAGTCCACAGCTCCCCGCCCGTTTTTTCATGTGGGGCGTCTTAATTTTATTCTTCTGGCACCTTTTCGCCCTGATATTTCTTCTACTGTTTCTTGTTCCTCTGCAGAATGACTGGGGGATGAGGGAAGTGGGAGGAGTATTTAAGCCTTTGGCTGGGGTGTCTTTGCCTCCTCCTGGTGGCCAGGTTCTTATTTCCCAAAAGTAATGAATGCAGCTGTGGACTCTTTATAAAGGAAGAAAAAGAAATTATCAGGTAAGCATAATTTGTTTTTTCAACGAAATACCTTGTTATTTGACTGCTGTGCTAGCTTAGTCCTAAACATGTAAGTAAGTCTCCTTTATACTGGTTGCTAGGCGCTTCTATGGAAGAGTTTACACCGTGCACCAGCAGTGATTCTGTGACATTGGGGGCAAGATTACATGCGCGGTTTTGGTATCACATAAACAAATTTTACTCCCATAAGCTAACATAGAACCGCATTGCAAATCGGTATCACATATTCAACACAAGGACTTACGCAGCGAAAATTGTGAAATTTGACTCCATTTTCACCTCGCCACACATAGGCAGGCGCAGCAAGCCTTGTGCTGAGTATGAAAGTACTGTAACTCCCGGAACTGGCTGAAAATATTTACTAACGCTTAACGCATGCGCAATATATCTACCTGTCAACCGCCAACCCCCACCGCAATAAATAAAGTATATTAACCCCTAACCCGCCATTAACCCACATCCCAATAAACCTAATAAATGTATTAACCCCTAATCCGCCATTAACCCACATCCCAATAAACCTAATAAATGTATTAACCCCTAATCCGCCATTCACCCACATAGCAATAAACCTAATAGATGTATTAACCACTAATCCGCCATTCACCCAAATCGCAATCTACCTAATAAAACTATTAACCCCTAATCCGCCATTCACCCACATCGCAATTAACCTAATTAAACTTAACCCCTAAACCGCCAAACCCCTGCATCGCAATAAAGCTAATTTAATTACTAAGCCCCCTAACCCAACACCCCCTAAATTAACCCCAAATTACATAAAATAATAAAATACTGAAAACATCCCTAGCTTGAACAAACACATTAATACATTTATCAGAATACTATGTACTACAACAAGAATAGTGATTGCTAAATATTGGAAGACGGAGGTACCGTCATGGTTAGAAGTCATAGCTAGAATCAAGTTGGTATACTTAATGTACGAATCAGCTGCACAGGTACAGGATACGGAAGCTCAATTTCAAAAGATCTGGTTTTACTGGATGCTAGAGGGGAATAACAGAACTACTCCCGCTGTAATTGAAGGAGATGTGGAGCTGGGGGGAGAGGAAGATAGTGTTAGGGGAGAGGGAAGAAGAGAGAGGTGAGGAGCAAACCTAGATGTCAACTTTGGGAACAGGATAAGATGAGTAAGCAATTTTTAGAAATGTTAAAGATACAAGATACAATGCTGAAATGTTAAGATTTAATTTTGATCCGTGCATTACTTATTGTTTTTATGTTTTTACTTCTATTTTTTTTCTTTTCTTTTTCTTTTTTTTGGTTTAGTTTGGTTCATGTTTATATAGTTTTAGCTTTACGCTATTGTTACTGAGGTTGGAAATTTTTGAAGATTATGCCTCCAGCATACTATATGTTCCCCGTGTAAACAATATGTGATGGGTTCTGTTAGAAAAATGCCCGAGGGATCATATACTTATGTTTAAATTAAACACTCTCTCCTGAAGTTGTACAGAGGACTGCATAAAGTGAATGGGGTTAATCTTATAAAAGTAAAAATGGAGAGGCCTGTTTGATGACTTCTACAGTAGCTTTATGCAATGACTTGGTCGAATCTCCAGTTAAAGAAGAGTTTTTCGAAACAAGAAGTGCTCCGGAAAGATATTTCTATATGAAATGTGATTATTATTCCCCAAGGTCTGGTGTTTTCTAATGATTAAATGTCTGTATTTTCCTTTCTTTTGATGTTACTGTTGGAGGAGTGTGACCACTGTTCCCTCTTAGGTGCGCGGCAGCGCACCTTCCCTCCCTGTGTAGCGCAGGCAGTACATATGGCCGCGCAAAACAGGAGAATGTGGAAAGTGATTTATTTATTTTTTATTTAATTACTGATGGCCTCCAGGAAAACGGCATGAAAGAACACTGTGACCGTTTAAATAAAAAGTCCCTCCGGTCCGGTGTAGCACAGCTTGATCTGTTTCCTGTACACTGAGGGGGAAGGACTTAAGCTGACAGTTGTGTGCATAAATCACACAGCGCTGTCAAAGACCGGGAGAATTCACACACTGAGGGTGTTGGGCAGCAAGCTATAAGCACTTGCAATGAAATGAAGAATGTCAGAGGACGAAGTGCAGCCCTCCTCCTCCATACAGCAGACACAAACTAGAAACAGCCGAGTAGGTGAGGGCTGGAGATCTTCCTCACATGCCGTAAGTTTCACAGTTTGTGTGACAGCTGAAAGTTAAAGGTGAAGCATAAATCCACACATTCGGAGCTAGAAAAAAGTGCACAATGCTCATAAAACGTATTATAGCAACAGCAGAAACTTTTTTTCCCTCTTTTTCAAATACAGGATTCTTTGAAACAAAAAGCAAACCTAAAACAAAGCATGCAGGTCACTATTTAACCCCTTGGCTACCAGAGAGGATTGCAGTGTATTCCTTTACAATGCACTGTAGCCCTTTTTGCAGGCATGGGGTTAAATTATGCTCACAAGCTGGTCTAGGCATCTGAGGAGGCTATGCAGGAGACTGAAGCTTCTCTGTGTCTGATATACAGTTTGAGCAATAATATGTGTAGTTTGTGTAATGATATTGCTTTTACATGAGGCTCTATTTAATCAGTATTGCTTAGCTGTGTGTGTGTATATATATATATTTTGTGTATGTATATGTATGTGTGTGTGTGTATATATATATATATATATATATATATGTGTGTAAGTATATTTTGTGTGTATATATGTATGTATATGTGTATATATATATATATATATATATATATATATATATATATATATATATATATATATATATATATATATATATATATATATATATATATATATAAATATATATATATATAAAATGTGTGTGTGTGTCTAGGCTCAATGCCGCACACAAGCGGTATCAAGCCCGCACAGAGAAAAATTTTTTTGCACACAATGAAAAAAAATTAGAGGGAACATTGAGTGTGACTAATAAAAATATATTTCATTTAAATAATAAAATACTAAATTACAATTAAAATAAAAAATCCTAACAGTACCTAAAATTAAAATAATCTAAAATTACAAAAAATTCAAAAGTCTAACATTACAGAAAACAATAAACCAAATGATCAAAAATTAAAAAAATTAAACCTAATCCCTATAAAAATAAAAAAGCCCCCCAAAATAAAAACACCCCCTAATCTAATACTAAACTACCAATAGCCCTTAAAAGGGCTTTTTGTAGGGCATTGACCTAAGTTTAAAACCCCCACCCAGCAACCCCCAAAATAAAAAACACTAAAAAATCCTAAACTACCCATTGCCCCCAAAGGGGCATTTGTATGGGCATTGCCCTTAAAAGGAGCGGAGATGACTGCGAAACTGAAGACCGGCAGCCACGGAGTCTACGCGGAGCCATCTTCTTCCACCGACGACTGAACGACGAATGACGGTTCCTTTAAGTGACGTCATCCAAGATGGCGTCCCTCAAATATTTAGATTTATTTAATTAATATTTAAGTTAGGGGGGTGTTAGGGTTAGACTTAGGTTTAGGTGTTAATAATTTTATTATAGTTGCGGCGGTGTAGGGGGGGCAGGATAGGGGTTAATAAATTTATTATAGGTTGCGGCAGTGTAGGGGGGGCAGGATAGGGGTTAATAAATGTATTATAGGTGGCAACAGGTTAGGGGGGCAGATTAGGGGTTAATAAGTTTAATATAGGTGGCGGCGGGGTCCGAGAGCGGCGGTTTAGGGGTTAATACATTTATTTTAGTTGCAGCGGTGTCCGGGAGTGGCGGTTTAGGGGTTAATAACTTTATTTAGTTGCGGCGGTGTAGGGGGGGGGACAGATTAGGGGTTAATATGTATAATGTAGCTTGCGGTGGGCTCCGGGAGCGGCGGTTTAGGGGGTAATAAATTTATTTAGTTGCGGCGGTGTAGGGGGGGGCAGATTAGGGGTGTTTAGACTCGGGGTACATGTTAGGGTGTTAGGTGTAGACAGCTCCCATAGGAATCAATGGGATGTCGGGCAGCAGCGAACATGAACTTTCGCTATGGTCAGACTCCCATTGATTCCTATGGGATCCGCCGCCTCCAGGGCGGCGGTTTGAAAACCAGGTACGCTGGGCCGGAAAAGTGCCGAGCGTACCTGCTAGTCATTTGATAACTAGCAAAAGTAGTCAGATTGTGCCGAACTTGTGTGCGGAACATCTGGAGTGACGTAAGAATGAATCAGTGTCGGACTGAGTCCGGCGGATCGAAGCTTACGTCACAAAATTCTACTTTTGCCGGTGTAAAGGGCTTGATAACTTAGGCGAATCAGCCTCGCCACAAATACGCTGCGGAATTCCAGCGTATTTGAGGTTGACGGCTTGATAACTAGGGGCCCATGACTCTGCGGTCACCAGTCTTCAGTTCCGCGGTTGCCGATCTAAAGTTTTGCGGTCATATCCGCGCCGGCTTGGTCCTGGATGAAGACTTCACTGCCGCCTGGAAGAGGACCTTCTCTGCCAGACTTCAGGAATGGTTGCCGATCTTCCGTTCCGCGGTCATCTCCCCTCCGCGCTGGCTTGGTCCTGGATGAAGATGGAAGATGTCGCCGGTTCCAAGAAGACTTCACCGCCGCCTGGGAGAGGACTTTAGGAACGGTGAGTACCTATTTGGGCCTTAGAGTTAGGATTTTTTATTTTTTTTAGATTAGGGATTTAATGGGCACTTGCCCATACAAATGCCACTTTAGGGGCAATGGGTAGTTTAGGATTCTTTAGTGTTAGTTTTTTTTTTATTTTAGAGGTTTTGGTGGGTGGGGGTTTTACTGTTAGAGGGGGGACTTAGTATTTTTTTAAAGCAAAAGAGCTGTTTAACTTCGGACAATGCCCTACAAAAGGCCCTTTTAAGGGCTATTGGTAGTTTAGTTTAGATTAGGGGGTGTTTTTATTTTGGGAGGCTTTTTTTTTTTCATAGGGATTAGGTTTAATTTTTTTTTATTTTTTGTAATTTTAGATTAATTTAAACTTAGTTTTTTATTTTTAAAGTAGGTTTTTTATTTTAATTGTAACTTAGTATTTTTTAATTTAGCTAATTGTGGTTAATTTAGGGGGTGTTAGGTTAGGGTGTTTAGTAATTTAAATAGGTTAATTGCGTTGTGGGGGTTTGGCCGTTTTAGGGGTTAATAGATTTATTAGGGTTAATGGCGGGCTAGGGGTTAATACATTTATTAGGTAGTTTGCCAAGTGGGTGAATGGCGGGTTAGGGGTTAATACATATATTAGAGAGATCGTGATGTGGGTGAATGGCGGATTAGGGGTTAATAGTTTAATTAGGCATATTGCATTGTGGTGGGTTGTCAGTTTAGGGGTTAATACTTTTATTATCAGTTGCGATGTGGGGGGATTGCGGATAAAGGAGTTTTTACGTGTTGGGATTATTTTTGGGAGGCGAGTTAGACTTTTACTGGAGATTTAACTTTTTTTTTTTTTCTTAGGCGCCGGCAGTTTCTAACGTGCCGTAAGTCACTGGCGACTCCAGAAATTTTTATTTACGCACATTTCTGGACATCGCTAGTTTATTTGACTTACAGCACTTTATGAACTGCCGGCGGGGTTTATGTGATTCCCTGATGTGCGAAAGGAAATTACGGGCGACTCGGGTTTCAGCAGTTGCGCTGAAGCCTGCACTGTATAGGTAATCTCGCTCTTATTGTTTGCCCCTGTGCTATAGATCATTAGCAAGACCTAAGTTACCATATAGCACCGCACTGCAAAGAGGGAACATGTGCCTTAGCAGTAAATTTCAAAATGCTCGATTATATAGTATTGTTTTACCTTTTTTATATTTATAGCCCATGTTCTCATTTTAATTTACCTTCTTCTAAATAATACATGATTTCCTGAGACTTGTATATAGTCCTTTGGGAAATCAAGGGTTAAGTCATCATGTAGCAACTACAAAATGACTGGCTTCTGGATTTTTGGGCTGCCTCGTTGTTTTATACAAATTTCTCAGCCTTACAATCCCCATATAGAAAAAGGCACTCATAGATAGACAGATATTTAAAATTTACATACGTTTTAATGCGTCAAATGGACATACATTTTATTTTAAAATTAGATTCTTAAAAAGATTAAAAGTAATTGTCTAAAACCTCATACCTTGCTTCATTTTGTGCACACAAGCAATAGTTATAAAATGTAGTTTTCTGACTAAAGTAATTTTCTTCTTAAATGGGGAGAGTCCACAGCTGCATTCATTACTTTTGGGAAATACAGAACCTAGCCACCAGGAGGAGGCCAAGACAACCCACTTAAATACCTCCCCCACTTCCCTCATCCCTCAGTCATTCTTTGCCTTTCGTAACAGGAGGTTGGCAGAGAAGTGTCAGAAGATTACATGTAGTAAGTCTGGAGATGCAGGGAGAGTCTTTCTGCAAAACCATCCCGACTCATATTAACAGCTCCATAAGCAATCAGCGTTGACGAGTGTTGCTTCCTGCTTTCTTTACTCAAGTCCATGTCAGAAGCAACGTTACTATATGTCACGCTTGAAGGACCATGTTACTGTTCCACGGGATAGATTCCAGTAAGATTGTTTCAATTTCCTTTTCAATGTGGGAATGTAATGTAATGAAGAAGACAGGGTCTCAGTGGGACTCCTTTATCTTTATGGAATCAAGGGTTAATATCTCCTGAGGGGGGTAATTGAACAGTGGGGGACTTTAATCTTGTTTGTTATGTGATTCTGTCTGCTTATTTCTAGTGATGCTTGGCCTCGTGGCAATTACGGAACACACCAGCCTTTTCAGGCTGCGCAGTTCTTGTGAACTGGCGCGCTTTTCTTTTGGCCTGCATGGTGCATCTTGTGACCAGGCGTGGTCACGTTTTTGTTCTCCATTTCCGTATTCCTGACCGTGTAGTAGAGAGAGTCTATCTTCTCTACTTGTCTGGGTCATAGGAGGTGGTGAGTGCCCCAGCCATTGGGGGTGTAAGGTGCCGTTTGTATTTTTGTCCATAATTTCATTCATTCAAGTTATGGAGGATTCTGAATTTTTGGAGACGGATTTCTCTGATTCAGATTCTGTCTCCTGCGAAAAATATGTAGGGGCCCTGGTAATCCAGCCCCATCAGTTATGTTCCTTATGCTGTTTTAGTGTGCTCTTTTCTCTCAATTTGGAGAGCTTAGAGTCCGCTGAGCTATCCGCCCCTGAGGATTCCGTCCAGAGGTTACTGCACGGTTCCGGGTGGCCATATCTATGGCGTTGGCGCACTTACATCTTCCGGATTGCTTGTGAAGATCTAGTCCGTGTCCTCTTAAAGAGGGCCCATCAGACCTTCGGGGCCGGGGTCGTCAGGTGCCCCGGAGGAGGTGAGTCTTGCCTTTCAATTAAGACCGGTGCGCCTTCGTGTCCTGCTGAGGCATGTGTTGGCAGCATTGGAGAATCCCAGTTCTGACGAGTTGTTGGATCCTCAGTCTTTTGCTCCAGACGGCAAGCAGTGTTAGATGAGTGGAGGGATGAAGATCATTCTCCTTGTCGTCTCCTTTTTTTGTGTATCTCATTCCCAGTTCCGAGCTTTTGGAGGAATTGGGTCTCTGATGGGCTGGTCCTGTTAGTGTGTCCATTCTTCTTTAGTGTTCACCTTCAGGTGCTGCCTTCCTTTATTTTGATCTGGTTAGGATGTATTTTATTTCTTTTTGTGAGCTCAAAACTGTTGTAGTTTTTCCCTTTGGAAAACTTTTTCTTCTCTGAGATTTGATACTGGCGATTTTGTGGTCGCGATGGCTATGCTTCCGTGGATTTTTTTAATATATATAATATATATGTGTGTGTGTATGTGTATGTATATGTATGTATGTATATATATATATATATATATATATATAATGTGTGTGTGTTTATATATATATATATATATATATATATATATGTGTATATATATATATATATATATATATATATATATAATAAAGTTAAGACATTGTTTAGGCCTCAGAGCTTACATGTCTACCGTTTGTCTGTTTATTTACTCTAGCGCTGCTAGGGCTTAGACCTTCCAGTGACCTTGAACAGTTCTGTCGCACCCTGTATATCAGGCTGGTCCTGGGTGGTTACTTTTTATCTCTGTTCCTTTGAGGTCTATATCAGACACCTTGTGCCCTTGGCAACAGGCTGGTCCTGTTTGGGTACTGAGTTTGCTTACTTCTAGTTAAGAGGTTGTTTTCTTGTTCTACAAGTTATAGGATGCCCTTCTATCCTAGATGTCAGGCTGGTCCTAGTTTATTCATCTGGGTGGGGCATCCGATGTTTGCATTGTTCTCAGTCCTAGGTGTCCTGTCCCTGCATAGCTAGCAGGGTTAGCTGGGATTACGGATCCTGCTATGGCAGTATACTTGAGGGTTCCTGAGGTCCTTTGGGCAGGAGCTAGAGTTTCTCCCATCCGAGAGGGGGGGTTTAGAGGACTCAATGGAGATCTTCCGTACCTGGTTTAGGGGGTGATTACCTTTCTCCTCTATTGGTACTTCATTTTGGATTGAATTGTCCTAATTTGGTTCCAATCTCCTTCAACTGTACCTCTTCCTTATGGTCGAGGTTGGTTGTGTATTTCCCTTCCCCTTTCCTTTAGGATAGGTCTTCCTGTCATCTGATTGACCAGACCCGGTCTTTAGGGTTTGTTTTTCTTTCAATATCCTCTTCTGCTCCTATACATTTGGGGATCTGGGGGATTGTTATGCTGTCTTTTATATACATACGGTTGCCCCTGCTTGGGTGCTTCGGTTTTGTTCTATCGCCTGCTCAGAGTTTTAGGATGCTCATTCATTCGTCAATTCCTTCAGCCGTAGGGGCCCTGGAGGTTGATCCAGAGTGGATCTTTAGAGACTGTCATATTCTCTCAAACAGAGATTAATTTCTAGGGTTTGAGTTCTGATCTCTTGTGGGTCCTACCTTCGTCTTTCGAACTTGGTGGGTGTTGATCCTAGATGCCTGCTGGGGCTGAGTGCTCAGTTCACTGGGATACATACATGGGAGATCAGTGTTTAAGACCCCATGGGGGCATGGCAGTGATTGCATCAACAATTGTGCAAGGTCATCTTCAGATGGAGTAACCTTGTGGTTGTACCTCAAGGGTTATTGGTTTGGATCCGGTTCCGGGTGTCCAGTTTTTAACCTAGTCCTTGTCTTTGACTGGGCATTTTGGTTACTCTTTTTTTCCAGATCTCATAGATTTTGGATCTGGCCGGTTCAGTAACAGGTTGGATTTCCTGGTCCTGGTAAAATCTCCTTGTTCCTACTGGTGGTTCTTTTTTATTTCTTCCAGAGAAATTGGATTTTCTCTACTGGGCCAGCTGTAGTAGCCGGATGGTTAGCTTAGCTGCCTAGCAAGCGGATTTGCAGTTTGAGACCAGCTGCAGCTATTTGCACCTTAAATGTGTGCTAGCAAGCTGTTAAGTCTTCAATTTCCTTCTATTTAAGAGGATCTGGTCTTCTGTGTTTATCCAGTTGACTCCTCCGGTGGTAGTTTTCCTCATACGATTCTTGGAGTTCAGTGGGGTTAGCTTCCCTGCTTTGCATGCAGGATGTCATGAGATTGAATCCACCTGGGGTGGCTTTTCATGTTGCATGCCATTCTAGTAGTTTTTAGTCGATGGTCTCTCTTTGTTGAGTGTACCTTCCCCTCAGGTTCTGAAGGAAGATGTGGATAGGTATCTTGGAACCCGAGCTGGTCTCTCTGGGGGTTAGTGCTTCTTCCTCCTTCCTTTCCTGAGGAACTCGTGGCTGGAGATTCGTCGTCTGATCTCTGGGCCTGGTCGTTATGGGGAATTTTTATTCTCCCTTTTCCTTTTGGACCTTGTCAGTCGCTTTTGGTGATGGGACTGTTTGCTCGGAATAGAGGTCAGGGATTCTGACTGTTCTGTTGTCCATCAACCGCGTATCATGAGGAGATCATGAGTGCTCCTTCCTTAGGTTGGGAGACCTTCGCGGTGGAACCTTCCCTCAGCTGGTTCTTCATTCTTGGTCAGGGTGCTATCCTCCCTTTCCCTGTTTTCTGGTAGGGGTAGTTGATCCACACTCCACAGGAAGGTTCTGGTGCAAATTTACTAGCTACTTAGTGGTCTAGTTTTTTAGGCTTGACGTTTAGTCGGGCTGCTTATCAGATGGGAAGCCTGCGGCTTTCAACTGGGGCGTAAACATATATTACTATTCTGTTTCCTGTTCTGCTCCCAGGATTGTTTGACCTACGGGTGTTCAGTTTCTCAGTGATGGATGGCGCTCTGTGGTAAGGTAGAGGGGTTCTACCTTTTGTCCTTCTAGGACTTCGGTTCTGGTTAGGGTGTTACATTGGTTCCTTGGGATCCATGTAGGAGGTGGTCTGGAACTTTCATTCCTTTGCTCTCCTCCGTCGGTAGGGTATTCTCTATGCGGCTTTGTCCTATTACATACAGCCTTGTAGGCCGCTCTTTTTTTGAGTTATGCTAGGGGCTTCTTTCTTTGTTTGCCCTTGATTTTCAGGGATTGTTTCTGAATGTCCTTTCGGACTTCCTTCTCTGATTCTTCTCTGATTGTGCTCAGTTGAGTCCAGTGATTTCTGAGTGCTCTCTAGCAAGGATCTTTATGGTTCTAACTAATGGGCAGTTACTTGGTCCTCTTCCATTTTTGTTCCTTCTGCTTCTGTTGAAGCATTTTTTTTCTCTGGAGTTTGGGTTATGGCAGGCTGTGATGCCCTCAGAATGGGTCATCTTTTGTTCCCGCCCATTTTGCATTCTGCTTGGGTATTGATTTCCCAAAACTAATGAATGCAGCTGTGGACTCTCCCCGTTTAAGAAGAAAAACTTAAATTATGCTTACCAGATCATTTTCTTTTTTTCTGACGGGGAGAGTCCACAGCTCCCTGCCCGTGTTTTATTCTATGGGGCGGCCTTAATTTCTTGTTTTTTGTTCTTCTGGCACCTTTTTTTCACCCTGATATTTCTCCTACTGTTCCTTGTTCTTTTGGCAGAATGACTAGGGGATGTTGGAAGTGGGGTATGTATTTAAGCCTTTGGCTGGGGTGTCTTTGCCTCCTCCTGGTGGCCAGGTTCTCTATTTCCCAAAAGTAATGAATGCAGCTGTGGACTCTCCCCGTCAGAAGAAAAGAAAATTATCTGGTAAGCATAATTTAAGTTTTTATTACATTATAATACATTTGATAACATTTGATAACAGTTAATTTCTAGACATTCCATAAATATTTATTTTCACTAATATAGTTTATTTTACATATTATATATACAGGTAGCCCTCAGTTTACGCCGGGGTTAGGTTCCAGAAGGAATGGTTGTAAATCGAAACCGTTGTAAATTGAAACTCAGTTTATAATGTAAGTCAGTGGGAAGTAAGGGAGATAGGTTCCAGGCCCCTCTCAAAATTGTCATTGTCAAGTAACACCTAATACATTATTTTTAAAGCTTTGAAATGAAGACTTTAAATGCTAAACAGCATTAAAAACCTAATAAAATAATTACACAACACAGACTTAACTTGCATTTTTCTGCAAACTGTTCGTTCTATGCATTCCAATCTGGACTGATTTATAGACAGGAAGATCTTGTTCCTTTTAAATCTGCTCGATAGCTCAGGTCTGGTTAAACTGATTTCAGCTTGCTTGGATTTGCTGCAACACAAGCGGACAGCTCCACCTACTGGCTATTTTAATAAATGCACTGCTTCTCAATGCTTTTCAATAGCAGTCACATGACTGGGGAAAAAAAGGTTGTTATTCTGAAACGGTGTAAATTGAACCGTTGTAAACCGATGGCCACCTGTATATATTTTTTATAAAGTGATATTCTGGTCTTCATTACAACTAAGGAATATCTGGTATAAATACAACATTCTAAAAAATAAAACTGAATGCTTTGTGCACACAAGCAATAAGCCTCATGTTGTATATTAAGCAAACTAGACCCTCTGCTGTGGTGTAAATGCTCTTAGCTTTTTTAAAAGGACCAGTCACTCAGGAGAGAGAGTTACTTAGCAGTAGTAACACCTTATTAACAATCAAAGTTTATTTTTTTAACTTGTTTCATTCTTTGCCAGCCATCAAGCTTGATGATCCTGAAATACCCTGATAAAAGGGCAGGGCAACAGTGCTATATTAGCCTGTCCCATGACCAATGCGCAATTTTATAGTATGCAAAATATAGTCATTTTGCAATGCTCATGTGCAATCTGAATGATGTGTGCGTGATGCTGTGAGCGAACTTGTCTAGTTATTTTAGAGGCAGCTACAAGGTCACTGCATGTGTCCATAAACAACAAATCACAACTGTGTTTCAAATCTCTGCCTTTATTAGGTTGTACTTTAAAGTGCCCTTATAAGGATCTGGTCTGTTTGTGTATAACACTGCGAATGAGTAAAGTATATGGAAGTACCTTCAGCATTTGTTGCGTTGAGCTAAACGCTCATGTTTTTTCAAATCTCCTGCACTGTTAATGTTCCCCCAGTGTCCGGTTCCACATCGCATAACCAGAACTTACTATTCCCCAAACACAGAGCTGCACCAACATTTAGATTTTACAAACACTGTGGACAATTATTGCACGCTGGAACAAAGCTGTTACATTTTAGCATAATTCTCCCTAAGTAGTGAGCATATGATATGGTACTTGCTACAAAACAGAAATTATTGTATCTGAACTTCTCACCTCTGTATTTGTGCATTCAACGTCTGTATTTCTGGTGTCAAGCAGGCTGTGAGAATCTCTGTTTTGTAGCAAGTACCTTAGCCATCATATGCTCACTACCTAGTCTTGTGTATCATGTTTCTGGTGTCAAGCAGGCTGTGAGAATTTCTGTTTTGTAGCAAGTACCTTAGCCATCATATGCTCACTACCTAGTCGTGTGTATCATGTTTCTGGTGTCAAGCAGGCTGTGAGAATTTCTGTTTTGTAGCAAGTACCTTAGCCATCATATACTCACAACCTAGTCTTGTGTATCAGGTTTCTGGTGTCAAGCAGGCTGTGAGAATTTTAGCTGCAGTGATTTCTCTCCTTGTCTAGCATTTTTTTTTTTTTACACAGCCTGTCCCACTCATCAATTTTACAGAGAGGATTTTTGCAGTCAAAGTTCTAATGTTTATTACGCATAGGGATTTTTCAAGGTTGTCAAGGTGATTTATGTTCACTGTTACACAGCATACCGTTTTTCAGCAGGTTCGACAGCAGTACAAAGTTGTCATCCATTCCCCCGCTATTGCCCCCCCTTCTCAGAGCATTGCAGATTGATAATTATAACATGCGCACAGCTCATCAGATGCACATTTTCAACACCGCTCCAAACTTTGTTAACATAAATCATGCTTCATCTGTCAGCGCTAATGTGAGTAAGCTTGTTGCAATAGCTCTGACATAATAGGGAATAACAAGCTTGAGGGGCAGCGCATGCGCAATGCGCTAAAGGGAATAATAGCAGACTGGTCGCACGTCCAGAAAATACTCTTAAGGGGCTAAGGCAATGCACTTTGTAAACGGACATTTAAAAAAATATTTATAAATACAGACAACGATTTACACAGAAAGTTCAGCACTACCATACTTAACTTCCTGCTATTATGTTTACAAATTGATTACTTTTTTTCCCTTTAAGTTAACTGTGGGAGTTTGATGTTTTGGCAAGAGTTAATATCCTTTTTGGTTTTACCAGTAGTGGGGTCTCTTTGAAGGAACAATGTACATAAAATTGGTTTCACATTGTATTCCCAATTACATATTATAGTGGCAGCTGAGTGTAAAGTGTATGGAAACATGCTCATTTAGTTTTTTATATATGAAATAGCTATTTTGCTGATTGAAACCTCAAACTATTTTTCTCAAGAGCATACTTATATAAATGGACTGAGCCTGAGAAATAGCAGACCTTATAATCGTATCTTTCTCTCTATACCTTAATGCTTCCTTATCTGTCACACTGGCCAAAAGAGACAGCAATTTAAAAGGACAATGTTGTTGCATATCTCTTTCATACCCTACTGGGAACTTTATTCCTGCTTGCTGACTCTTGTTTACATAGAGAATACAAAAGTATTCATATTTTCAGTATAGGTGGGGATTTCAACAGACACAAGCAATTAATTTAAATGACAAGATAAAGTAGTTGTTTGTTCCCAATTTGATACACTCCAGTGTGTAACGCAGATCATAGGGAACATATTAAAATGGAACAAAATGACAGAGAACAATAAATAGACTAAGTCAAGGCATCACAACAGGCAAGGGTTGAAGCAGAAAAATCGAAGTCAGGAGTATCCAAGGTTAGGGCAGGCTGCAAAGAAGCAACGTCAAAAACAAGCCAAAGGTCAAAAGCCGTCACCTGAGCACCTATGGGAGACAAGGGTGTAGCCACAGAACACTCCCCCTGTCTGTCAGGAGCCCGGAATGTGCTGTGCACGTCAGCCACAAATTTGCGCACCCGTGCAGACACCCATGAATTCACAGCCGCGCAAACAACCATGAACGCCATGACAGTCACGGGGGCCGCACCCGCTGAGCCCCCCATCGGTGCCCAGGTAAGAGGGTACCCCTGCTACCATGGCAGAGCCCCCCACCAATGAACAGCCTCTGGACGCGAACCGGGGAAGGCCTGTCAGGGTGCTTTCGATGGAAGGTCTGCACCTTTGCATTGGCATGGAAATTACCCACAGGCTCCCAGGACCCTTCCTCAGGACCATACCCCTTCCAGTGGACCAGGTACTCCATCCTGCTACTATGTCATCTGGACTCCAGGATCTCTTGTACAACGTACTCTTCAATACTATCTACTTGGATAGGTGGAGGAGGAGCGTCAGTCCTACCAGGAAATGGGTTGTGATGGTATAGTCTCAGGAGAGACACATGGAACACTGGGTGGATCTTGAGTGTGGGAGGTAGACTCAATCGAACTGCCACAGGGTTCACTAGGTTTGTTACTAAAAAAGGACCTTGGAATTGTGGTGCCAGTTTCTTAGGATGACAAGTCAAGTGGAGATGTTGTTAAGTAGAGAGCAACATAAAGCATAATAAAGTGGAGACAACCTCCTTCATCTATCTCCTTGTCTTTTTTTTTTTTTGTCGTGCCTGGGAAACAATCAACTGTTGTGTGAAGCAGACAGCGGAGGTTGGGTAGACGTGTGGAGACCTCAGGAACAGGGTTAACAGGTGGTAGATGAAGTTGCAAATCTTTACCGAAACTTTGGATTTCTCATAGGTCTCACATAGGTGACTGGTTGTTATAGGGCTATCGGTTCTTCTTATCCCCACTCTGGAATGTGTTCATCTGTTGTAAGCGTCAGCTGCTGTGATCTTTTTCGGATTCTCTTTTACTCTGCGCAGAGTGTTAGCTGTCGCCAAAATAAGACTGCTTCGGTTCCTTCAATAGTGGTGGTATTTAACCTTAAGCTCTGATTATATATTTTCAAGAGGAGACGTCCTCATGTTAAAATTGTATATTAGGCAGATTGTTTTTTTTTATTGCTTTTATTTTAATTTTCACATTATGTAATTTTAACTTATATTGTTTTATATTTTTTTTATTATTAGATATTACATTTTTTATCTCTTATACAAGATATTCTTGTCAACTATTTATTGCACATATACTTAGTATATGATTATATAAGAGTTATAATATTGAAACTGTTTGATGTTTAACCCTTGCTTTAGAGTATTTTTTTAAGTACTCGTTAGAGCTGTTTATTATATTTTCTTTTGCATTATTATTCTATGTTGTCTTGCCCTGCTAGACCTTAGAACTTTCCGTTTTGACCCTTGAACAGAAATGTCGCACCCTAGATATCAGGCTGGTCCTAGTTGGATACTAGTTAACTCTCAGCTAGATTACCAGTTTTGCGTTATGAGTGAAAAAGCATTGTTATGCTTCATAACGCTGCTTTTTCCCTAACGCCGCTATTACAAGTCTTGTAGGTATAGGTGTATCGCACACCTTTTTGTCCGTCACGCAATGTCAGTACCACACTTTTAAAAAAGTCCTTTTTCAATGGAACTCCCATAGCGCCTGTATTACAAGTTTTGCCTGGGAGGCCAAAAAGTGAGAGTTACAGCCTATAACCACAAGATTCGTACCGCCATCTAAAGTCAGTAGTTAAGAGTTGTAGGATTAAACTCAAAACTAAAGTGTAAAAAAGTACACTAACACCCATAAACTACCTATTAACCCCTAAACCGAGGCCCTCCCGCATCGCAAACACTGTAATAAAATTATTAACCCCTATTCAGTCGCTTCCCGATATCGTCGCCACTATAATAAACCTATTAACCCCTAAACCACCACCATCCTGCATCGCAAGCACTATTTAAAGATTATTAACCCCTAATCTGCGATCTGCCCACACCGCCGCTATAATAAACCTATTAACCACTAAACCACAAGCCCTCCACAATGAAATATAATTAACTATTAACCCCTAAACCTCTGGCCTCCCACATCACTACATAAATATATTAACCCCTAACATAAGCCTAAGTCTAACCCTAACACCCCCTAAATTAAATATAATTAAAATTAATCTAAATTAAACTTACAATTATTACCTAAATAATTCCTATTTAAAACTAAATACGTACCTGTAAAAAAAAAACTAATCTAGCTACAAAATAACTAATAGTTACATTGTAGCTATCTTAGGTTTTATTTTACAGGTAAATTTGTATTTATTTTAACTAGGTAGACTAGTAAGTTAATAGATATTAACTATTTACTAACTACCTAGTTAAAATAAATACAAATTTGCCTGTAAAATAAAACCTAACCTGCCTTACAATAAAAACTAACATTATAATAAAATAAAATAAATTAAATTAATTAAATAGTTATCTAAATTACACAAAAAAAATACACTAAATTACACAAAATAAAAAACAAAATTATCAAAAATAAAAACGAATTACACCTAATCTAATAGCCCTATCAAAATAAAAAAGCCCACCCAAAATAAAAAAACCCTAGTCTACACTAAACTGCCAATGGCCCTTAAAAGGGCCTTTTGCGGGGCATTGCCCCAAAGAAATCAGCTCTTTTATCTGTAAAAAAAAATACAAACAACCCCCCAACAGTAAATCCCACCACCCACACAACCAAACCCCCCAAATAAAATTCTATCTAAATAAACCTAAGCTAAACATTGCTCTGAAAAGGGCATTTGGATGGGCATTGCCCTTAAAAGGGCATTTAGCTCTTTCTTTCATGTAATTAACAAGAGTCCATGAGCTAGTGACGTATGGGATATACATTCCTACCAGGAGGGGCAAAGTTTCCCAAACCTTAAAATGCCTATAAATACACCCCTCACCACACATACAAATCAGTTTTACAAACTTTGCCTCCAAGGGAGGTGGTGAAGTAAGTTTGTGCTAGATTCTACGTTGATATGCGCTCCGCAGCAAGTTGGAGCCCGGTTTTCCTCTCAGCGTGCAGTGAATGTCAGAGGGATGTGAGGAGAGTATTGCCTATTGAATGCAGTGATCTCCTTCTACGGGGTCTATTTCATAAGGTTCTCTGTTATCGGTCGTAGAGATTCATCTCTTACCTCCCTTTTCAGATCGACGATATACTCTTATATTTACCATTTCCTCTACTGATTCTCGTTTCAGTACTGGTTTGGCTTTCTACAAACATGTAGATGAGTGTCCTGGGGTAAGTAAGTCTTATTTTCTGTGACACTCTAAGCTATGGTTGGGCACTTTATTTATAAAGTTCTAAATATATGTATTCAAACATTTATTTGCCTTGACTCAGAATGTTCAACTTTCCTTATTTCCAGACAGTCAGTTTCATATTTGGGATTATGCTTTAAATTATCATATTTTTTCTTACCTCAAAAATTTGACTTTTTTCCCTGTGGGCTGTTAGGCTCGCGGGGGCTGAAAATGCTTCATTTTATTGCGTCATTCTTGGCGCGGATTTTTTTGGCGCAAAAATTCTTTTCCGTTTCCGGCGTCATACGTGTCGCCGGAAGTTGCGTCATTTTTGACGTTATTTTGCGCCAAAAATGTCGGCGTTCCGGATGTGGCGTCATTTTTGGCGCCAAAAGCATTTAGGCGCCAAATAATGTGGGCGTCTTATTTGGCGCCAAAAAATATGGGCGTCGCTTTTGTCTCCACATTATTTCAGTCTCATTTTTCATTTGCTTCTGGTTGCTAGAAGCTTGATGTTTGGCATTTTTTTCCCATTCCTGAAACTGTCTTATAAGGAATTTGATCTATTTTGCTTTATATGTTGTTTTTTCTCTTACATATTGCAAGATGTCTCACGTTGCATCTGAGCCAGAAGATACTACAGGAAAACCACTGCCTGCTGGATCTACCAAAGCTAAGTGTATCTGCTGTAAACTTTTGGTAGCTATTCCTCCAGCTGTTGTTTGTAATAATTGTCATGACAAACTTGTTAAAGCAGATAATATTTCCTTTAGTGATGTACCATTGCCTGTTGCAGTTCCCTCAACATCTAAGGTGCAGAATGTTCCTGATAACATAAGAGATTGCTATTCTTCCTGATATTCATTGTTTTGTACAAGCTTTGGTTCGTATAAAACCTGTCATTAAGTCAATTTCTCCTCCTTGGAGTTTGAATTTGGTTCTGGGAGCTCTTCAAGCTCCTCCGTTTGAACCTATGCATTCATTGGACATTAAATTACTTTCTTGGAAAGTTTTGTTCCTTTTGGCCATCTCTTCTGCTAGAAGAGTTTCTGAATTATCTGCTCTTTCGTGTGAGTCTCCTTTTCTGATTTTTCATCAGGATAAGGCGGTGTTGCGAACTTCTTTTGAATTTTTACCTAAAGTTGTGAATTCCAACAACATTAGTAGAGAAATTGTGGTTCCTTCATTATGTCCTAATCCTAAGAATTCTAAGGAGAAATCATTGCATTCTTTGGATGTTGTTAGAGCTTTGAAATATTATGTTGAAGCTACGAAATCTTTCCGTAAGACTTCTAGTCTATTTGTTATCTTTTCCGGTTCTAGGAAAGGCCAGAAAGCTTCTGCCATTTCTTTGGCATCTTGGTTGAAATCTTTAATTCATCTTGCCTATGTTGAGTCGGGTAAAATTCCGCCTCAAAGAATTACAGCTCATTCTACTAGGTCAGTGTCTACTTCCTGGGCGTTTAGGAATGAAGCTTCGGTTGACCAGATCTGCAAAGCAGCAACTTGGTCCTCTTTGCATACTTTTACTAAATTCTACCATTTTGATGTATTTTCTTCTTCTGAAGCAGTTTTTGGTAGAAAAGTTTTTCAGGCAGCGGTTTCAGTTTGAATCTTCTGCTTATGTTTTTTGTTAAACTTTATTTTGGGTGTGGATTATTTTCAGCAGGAATTGGCTGTCTTTATTTTATCCCTCCCTCTCTAGTGACTCTTGTGTGGAAAGATCCACATCTTGGGTAGTCATTATCCCATACGTCACTAGCTCATGGACTCTTGTTAATTACATGAAAGAAAACATAATTTATGTAAGAACTTACCTGATAAATTCATTTCTTTCATATTAACAAGAGTCCATGAGGCCCACCCTTTTTTTGTGGTGGTTATGATTTTTTTGTATAAAGCACAATTATTCCAATTCCTTATTTTATATGCTTCGCACTTTTTTTCTTATCACCCCACTTCTTGGCTATTCGTTAAACTGATTTGTGGGTGTGGTGAGGGGTGTATTTATAGGCATTTTAAGGTTTGGGAAACTTTGCCCCTCCTGGTAGGAATGTATATCCCATACGTCACTAGCTCATGGACTCTTGTTAATATGAAAGAAATGAATTTATCAGGTAAGTTCTTACATAAATTATGTTTTTACATTGCCCAAAACCCTAATCTAAAAATAATCTGGAAGACCAGGCATCCATCCTCATCCAGGCGGCAGAAGTCTTCATCCAAGCGGGCAGAAGTCTTCATCCAGACGGCGTGGAGCGGGTCCATCTTCAAGACATCCGGCGCGTAGCATCCTCTTTTTACGAAATCCGCTGGAAGTTTCCATTTAAGTGACATCATTCAAGATGGCGTCCCTTGCATTCCGATTGGCTGGTAGAATTCTATCAGCCAATAGAAATTAAAGGGGGGGAAATCCTATTGGCTGTTGCAATCAGCCAATAGGATTGAGCTTGTATTTTGGTGTGGTATGGAGCTCAGCGCAACCATATCGCCCACACAAGCATGTTTTCTTAAAAACTGTAAAAGCAGCGTTATAGGGAGGTGAAATAACAACGCTTTTGTGGCGCTCGTTAATTTCCCTATAGCACTCAAAACTCGTAATCTGGCTGTCTGTTCTTTTTGAGGTTTATAATGGATATGTTGTATCCTTGGTAACAGGCTGGACCTGTTACTAGTTTTCTTTCTTCTACAAGATACGAGTCCACGGATTTCATCTTACTTGTGGGATATTATCCTCCTGCTAACAGGAAGTGGCAAAGAGCACCACAGCAGAGCTGTATATATAGCTCCTCCCTTCCCCTCCACCCCCAGTCATTCTCTTTGCCTGTGTTATACTAGGAAGAGGTAAAGTGAGATGTTAGTTTTAGTTTCTTCAATCAAGAAGTTTTTTTATTTTAAATGGTACCAGTGAGTACTATTTTCCTCAGGGGGATATGGAATAAGATTTCTGCCCTGAGGTTGATGATCTTAGCAGCTGTAACTAAGATCCATGTTAGTTCCCAGAAGACTTCTGAAGGTAACACAAGAGACATCTTCAGTGTGGAGAACGGTTTCATGCTACAAGCAGCATTGAGGTATGTGCAGCCCTTTATTTCTGAGGAGACTTGATATATCAGAACTGGCTGGCATTTATTTCCCTCTAAGGGAATGGGGTAAGCAGTAGACCTGTTATACAGAGGGGTGTTACTGGAGACCTATGTTTTATTTTTCTGTTGACACAATCATTATAATGGGCATTATATAAGACACTGGGAGAGGCAGAAACTGTTGATCGTTTTTTTGTTTGCACTGAATAACCGGTGTGGCTATAATGGTATATTGTTTGGGGTTTTATATGTTCCACTTAGTTTTGCTTAAAACCGCTTCACCATGCGGTTGTTTTAGGCCTACTTGAACATCGGCTATGATGGGCGGGGCTTAATTTTGCGCGCTCAGATGCGCACTTCCTTCTGGCTGAGAAGCAGCAAGCATTAACTCCGGTTGCTCCTAGACAGTGATTCTCTTGTCCGGATCGTTGGCGAGTCATTTTAAAGTACCCCGGGGGTAGGTAGGCACCACAGCAGAGCTGTGGCGAGGTGCAGGGGGTATTTTTGTAAAAATTGACATTTTTGTGATTTAAGTTACTTTTAGAGGTTAATTTCTCCCCTTATTCTTGGGGTGCAATAATTTTTGGAGCCATTAATGAGTTTCAGTTAATTTTTAGAGCAAATTAACATTTTTGAAGCAGTTTTGGAAAAATTGTGCGCTTTTTATTTCTTTAAGGCGCAGTACACGTTTTTCAAAAATTTGTTTAAAGCAATAAATAAAGTGTTTAACGACTTATGTGGTTATTATTAGTCTGTTCAACATGTCTGACATTGAGTAATCTCATTGTTCTATGTGTTTAGAAGCTATTGTGGAACCCTCTCTTACATTGTGTACCTCCTTGTACTGAAAGGGCCTTACATTGTAAAAAGTATATTTTAGGTCAAGAAAGTGTGCCTAAGGATGATTCTCAGTCTGAAGAGAATCAGGATATGCCATCCAATTCTCCCCAAGTGTCACAACCTTTAACGCCCACACAAGCGACGCCAAGTACCTCTAGTGCGTCTAATTCCTTTACCCTGCAGGAGATGGCTGCAGTTATGTCAACTACCCTTACAGAGGTATTATCTAAATTACCAGTGTTAAAGGGTAAACGCAGTAGGTCAGGTATTAATGTGAATACTGAATCCTCTGATGCTTTATTGGCTATTTCCGATGTACCCTCACAGTGCTCTGAGTTGGGGGTCAGGGAATTGCTGTCTGAGGGAGAGCTTTCGGACTCAGGGAATGTGTTACCTCAGACAGATTTGGACGTTATGTCCTTTAAATTTAAGCTTGAACACCTCCGCCTGTTACTTCGGGAGGTTTTAGCGACTCTGGATGATTGTGATACCACCAGAGAAATTGTGTAAGATGGACATATATCTAGAGGTGCCTACTTACACTGATGTTTTTCCGGTTCCTAAAAGAATTTCGGAAATTATAAAAAAGGAATGGGATAGACCAGGTATACCGTTTTCTCCCCCTCCTAATTTTAAGAAAATGTTTCCCATATCAGACACCTTTCGGGACTCGTGGCAAATGGTCCCTAAGGTAGAGGGAGCTATATCTACCCTGGCTAAGCGTACAACTATACCCATTGAGGACAGTTGTGCTTTCAAAGACCCTATGGATAAAAAGTTAGAGGGTCTTCTAAAGAAATTATTTATTTATCAGGGTTTCCTTTTACAACCTACGGCTTGCATTGTTCCAGTAACTACCGCAGCAACCTTTTGGTTTGAGGCTCTGGAAGAATTTCTGAAGGTTGAGACTCCCTTAGATAACATTTTGGGTAGAATTAAGGCTCTCAATCTAGCTAATTCTTTTATTACTGATGCCGCTTTTCAAATTGCTAAATTAGCGGCGAAAAATGCAGGATTTGCTATTCTAGCGCGTAGAGCGTTATGGCTCAAATCTTGATCTGCTGATGTGTCATCAAAACATAAGCTTTTAGCTATTCCCTTTAAAGGTAAGACCCTTTTCGGGGCTGAATTGAAGGAAATGATTTCTGACATCACTGGAGGTAAAGGCCATGCCCTACCTCAGGATAAGTCTGTTAAGATGAGGGGTAAAAAAATAATAATTTTCGTTCCTTTTCGGAATTTTAAAGGAGGTCCCTCTGCTTCCTCTTCCTCCACAAAGCAGGAAGGGAATTTTGCCCAATCTAAGTCAGTCTGGAGACCCAACCAGACCTGGAATAAAGGTAAACAATCCAAGAAGCCCGCTGCTGCTACAAAGACAGCATGAAGGGGCGGCCCCCGATCCGGGACCGGATCTAGTAGGGGGCAGACTTTCTTTCTTTGCTTAGGCTTGGGCAAGAGATGTTCAGGACCCCTGGGCGCTGGGAATCGTGACCCACGGGTATCAACTGGAATTCAAGGATTTTCTCCCAAGAGGGAGATTTCATCTTTCACGATTATCTGTAGACCAGATAAAAAGAGAGGCGTTCTTACGCTGTGTAAAAGACCTCTCTACCATGGGAGTAATTTGTCCCGTTCCAATACAGGGACAGGGGTTTTACTCAAATCTTTTCGTGGTTCCCAAAAAAGAGGGAACTTTCAGACCCATTTTAGATCTCAAGTGTGTAAACAAGTTTCTCAGAGTCCCATCATTCAAGATGAAGACTATATTTACAATCTTACACGGACACAGTCCTGTCTTTCCTGAGAACTCACGGTTGGAAGGTGAACATAGAGAAGAGTTCACTAGTTCCACAGACAAGGGTCTCCTTCTTGGGAACTCTGATAGACTCGGTAGACAAGAAAATATTTCTGAAAATCAAAGATTCTAAATACTTGCCGAGCACTTCGGTCCATTCCTCGGCCATCAGTGGCTCAGTGCATGGAGGTAATTGGATTAATGGTATCGGCAATGGACATCATTCCGTTTGCTCGCTTTCATCTCAGACCACTGCAGCTGTGCATGCTCGGACAGTGGAATGGGGATTATGCGGATTTATCTCCTCAGATAAATCTGGATCAAGAGACCAGAGACTCTCTTTGGTGGTTGTCGCCAGATCATCTGTCCCAGGGGACTTATTTCCGCAGACCCTCGTGGGTGATAGTGACAACGGACGCCAGCCTTCTGGGCTGGGGTGCAGTCTGGAATTCCCTGAAGGCTCAGGGTGTTCTACTTCCAATCAATATTCTGGAACTGAGAGCAATATTCAATGCGCTTCAGGCGTGGCCTCAGTTGGCTTGGACCAAATTCATCAAATTTCAGTCGGACAACATCACAACTGTGGCATATATCAATCATCAGGGGGGAACAAGGAGTTCTTTAGCGATGATAGAAGTATCCAAGATAATCCGATGGGCGGAGATCCACTCTTGTTATCTGTCGGCAATCTACATCCCAGGAGTAGAAAATTGGGAAGCGGATTTCCTAAGTCAGACTTTTCATCCGGGGGAGTGGGAACTCCATCCGGAGGTGATTGCTTCATTGATTCACAAATGGGGCAGACCGGAACTGGATCTGATGGCATCTCGTCAGAATGCCAAGCTTCCATGTTACGGATCCAGGTCGAGGGATCCCCAGGCCGAACTGATAGATGCCTTGGCAGTGCCTTGGTCATTCAGCCTAGCTTATGTGTTTCCACCGCTTCCTCTCCTTCCACGCGTGATTGCTCGAATCAAACAGGAGAGAGCTTCAGTAATCCTGATAGCGCCTGCGTGGCCACGCAGGACTTGGTATGCAGATTTAGTGGACATGTCCTCTCTACCACCGTGGAAACTTCCTTTGAGACAGGACCTTCTCATTCAAGGTCCTTTCCAACATCCAAATCTAATTTCTCTGCAGCTGACTGCATGGAGATTGAACGCTTGATTTTATCTAAGCGAGGATTCTCTGATTCGGTCATCAATACTTTGATACAGGCTAGAAAGCCTGTCACTAGAAAAATCTATCATAAGATATGGCATAAATATCTTTATTGGTTTGAATCCAAGGGTTACTCATGGAGTAAAGTTAGGATTCCCAGGATTCTGTCTTTTCTCCAAGAAGGATTGGAGAAAGGGTTATCAGCAAGTTCTTTAAAGGGACAAATTTCTGCTTTGTCAATTTTGTTTCACAAACGTTTGGCAGATGTACCAGATGTTCAGTCTTTTTGTCAGGCTCTAACTAGAATTAAGCCTGTATTTAGACCAATTACTCCTTCCTGGAGTTTAAATTTAGTTCTTCGAGTTCTTCAAGGGGTTCCGTTTGAACCTATGCATTCCATAGATATTAGATTGTTATCTTGGAAAGTTCTGTTTTTGGTTGCTATTTCTTCTGCTCAAAGAGTTTCTGAGCTTTCAGCATTACAGTGTGATTCGCCTTATCTCATATTTCATTCTGATAAGGTGGTTTTACGTACCAAACCTGGTTTTCTTCCTAAGATTGTTTCAAATAAGAATATTAATCAGGAAATTGTTGTTCCTTCCTTGTGTCCTAACCCTTCTTCTAAGAAGGAGCGTATGTTGCATAATTTGGATGTGGTCCGTGCCTTAAAGTTTTACTTACAGGCAACTAAGGATTTCCGTCAATCATCTTCATTATTCATTGTTTATTCTGGAAAGCGTAGGGGTCAGAAAGCTACGGCTACCTCTCTTTCGCCTAGATTTAGAGTTTGGCGTTAGCCATCAAAAGCAGCGTTAAGGGGTGCTAACGCTGCTTTTTACCGCCCGCTGGTATTTAGAGTCAGGCAGGAAAGGGTCTACCGCTCACTTTCTTTCCGCGACTTGAGGCTACCGCAGATCCCCTTACGTCAATTGCGTATCCTATGTTTTCAATGGGATTTGCCTAACGCTGGTATTTCGAGTCTTGGAAGAAGTGAGCGGTAGAGCCTCTACCGACAAGACTCCTACCGCCAAAAAAAGTCAGTAGTTAAGAGCTTTATGGGCTAACGCGGGAACATAAAGCTCTTAACTACTGTGCTATAAAGTACACTAACACCCATAAACTACCTATGAACCCCTAAACCGAGGCCCCCCACATCGCCAACCCTATAATAATTTTTTTTAACCACTAATCTTCTGACCGGACATCGCCGCCACCTACATTATAGCTATGAACCCCTAATCTTCTGCCCCCGCTATCGCTGACACCTGCATTATATTATTAACCCCTAATCTGCCGCTCCGGACACCGCCGCAACCTACATTATAGCTATGAACCCCTAATCTACTGCCCCTAACATCGCCGACACCTATATTATATTTATTACCCCCTAATCTGCCCCCCCCCACGTTGCCGCCACCTACCTACACTTATTAACCCCTAATCTGCCGACCGGACCTCGCCGCCACTATAATAAATAGTATTAACCCCTAATCTGCCCTCCCTAACATCGCCGCCACCTACCTACAAATATTAACCCCTAATCTGCCGCCCCCAACGTTGCCGCTACTATAATAAAATTATTAACCCCTAAACCTAAGTCTAACCCTAACACCCCCCTAAGTTAAATATAATTTAAATTAATCTAAATAAATTTACTATAATTAAATAAATTATTCCTATTTAAAACTAAATACTTACCTATAAAATAAACCCTAATATAGCTACAATATAACTAATAGTTACATTGTAGCTATTTTAGGATTTATATTTATTTTAAAGGCAACTTTGAATTTATTTTAACTAGGTACAATAGCTATTAAATAGTTAATAACTATTTAATAGCTACCTAGTTAAAATAATTACAAAATTACCTGTAAAATAAATCCTAACCTAAGTTACAAATACACCTAACACTACACTATCAATAAATTATCTACAATTAGCTAAACTAAAATACAATTAAATAAACTAATCTATAATACAAAAAAAACCCCACTAAATTACAGAAAATAAAAAAATTTACAAGAAGTTTAAACTAATTACACCTAATCTAAGCCCCCTAATAAAAGAAAAAAGCCCCCCAAAATAATAAAATGCCCTACCCTATTCTAAATTACAAAGTAATCAGCTCTTTTACCAGCCCTTAAAAAAGGCACTTTTGCGGGGCATTGCCCCAAAGTAATCAGCTCTTTTACCTGTAAAAAAAAAATACAACCCCTCCCAACATTAACACCCACCACCCACATACCCCTACTCTAACCCACCCAAACCCCCCTTAAATAAACCTAACACGTACCCCCTTAAGATCTCCCTACCTTGAGTCGTCTTCACTCAGCCGAGCCGAATTCTTCATCCAAGCGGAGCAAGAAGATGTCCTCCATCCGGTAGAAGTCTTCATCCAAGCGGGGCAAGAAGAGGTCCTCCATCCGGTAGAAGTCTTCATCCAAGCGGGGTCTTCTATCTTCATCCATCCGGAGCGGAGCCATCTTCCAGCCAGCCGACGCAGAGCCATCCTCTTCAACCGACGGACTAACGACGAATGACAGTTCCTTTAAGGGACGTCATCCAAGATGGCGTCCCTCGAATTCCGATTGGCTGATAGGATTCTATCAGCCAATCGGAATTAAGGTAAGAAAAATCTGATTGGCTGATTCAATCAGCCAATCAGATTGAAGTTCAATCCGATTGGCTGATCCAATCAGCCAATCGGATTAACCTCGCATTCTATTGGCTGATCGGAACAGCCAATAGAATGCAAGGTCAATTCGATTGGCTGAATTCGGGGGACGCCATCTTGGATGACGTCCCTTAAAGGAACCGTCATTCATCGTTAGTCCGTCGGTTGAAGAGGATGGCTTCGCGTCGGCTGGCTGGAAGATGGCTCCGCTCCAGATGGATGAAGATAGAAGACCCTGCTTGGATGAAGACTTCTACCGGATGGAGGACCTCTTCTTGCCCCGCTTGGATGAAGACTTCTACCGGATGGAGGACATCTTCTTGCTCCACTTGGATGAAGAATTCGGCTCGGCTGAGTGAAGACGACTCAAGGTAGGGAGATCTTCAGGGGGTTAGTGTTATGTTTATTTAAGGGGGGTTTGGGTGGGTTAGAGTAGGGGTATGTTGGTGGTGGGTTTTAATGTTGGGGGGGTTGTATTTTTTTTTACAGGTAAAAGAGCTGATTACTTTGGGGCAATGCCCTGCAAAAGGCCCTTTTAAGGGCTGGTAAAAGAGCTGATTACTTTGTAATTTAGAATAGGGTAGGGCATTTTATTATTTTGGGGGGCTTTTTTATTTTATTAGGGGGCTTAGATTAGGTGTAATTAGTTTAAACTTCTTGTAAAAAAAATTATTTTCTGTAATTTAGTGTTTTGTTTTTTTTGTATTATAGATTAGTTTATTTAATTGTATTTTAGTTTAGCTAATTGTAGTTAATTTATTTAATTAATTTATTGATAGTGTAGTGTTAGGTGTATTTGTAACTTAGGTTAGGATTTATTTTACAGGTAATTTTGTAATTATTTTAACTAGGTAGCTATTAAATAGTTATTAACTATTTAAAAGCTATTGTACCTAGTTAAAATAAATACAAAGTTGCCTGTAAAATAAATATAAATCCTAAAATAGCTACAATGTAACTATATTGTAGCTATATTAGGGTTTATTTTATAGGTAAGTATTTAGTTTTAAATAGGAATAATTTATTTAATTATAGTAAATTTATTTAGATTAATTTAAATTATATTTAACTTAGGGGGGGGTTAGGGTTAGACTTAGGTTTAGGGGTTAATAACTTTATTATAGTAGCGGCGACGTTGGGGGCGGCAGATTAGGGGTTAATATTTGTAGGTGGCGGCGATGTTAGGGAGGGCAGATTAGGGGTTAATACTATTTATTATAGTGTTTGCGGGAGTGCGGTGGTTTAGGGGTTAATACATTTATTATAGTGACGGCGAGGTCCGTTCGGCAGATTAGGGGTTAATAAGTGTAGGTAGGTGGCGGCGACGTTGGGGGGGGTGATTAGGGGGTAATAAATATAATATGGGGTCGGCGAATTTAGGGGCAATAGATTAGGGGTTCATAGCTATAATGTAGGTTGCGGCAGTGTCCGAAGCGGCAGATTAGGGGTTAATAATATAATGCAGGTGTCAGAGATAGCGGGGGCGGCAGATTAGGGGTTAATAAGTGTAAGATTAGGGGTGTTTAGACTCGGGGTTCATGTTAGGGTGTTAGGTGTAGACTTAGATAATGTTTCCCCATAGGAAACAATAGGGCTGCGTTAGGAGCTGAACGCTGCTTTTTTGCAGGTGTTAGATTTTTTTTCAGCCAGCTCTGCCCCATTGTTTCCTATGGGGATATCGTGCACAAGCACGTTTTTCCAGCTTACCGCTGACTTAAGCAACGCTGGTATTGAGGGTTAAAGTGGAGCTAAATTATGCTCAACGCTCCCTTTTCTGAGGCTAACGCAGCCATTCAGACAACTCTAAATACCAGCGTTGTCTTAAGGGTGCGCTGGAAAAAAAAGCAGCGTTAGCACCGCGGGTCTTTACTGACAAAACTCTAAATCTAGGCCTTTCTTTTTGGCTGAGAAGTATCATCTGCCTGGCATATGAGACTACTGGACAGCAGCCTCCTGAAAGAATTACGGCTCATTCTACTAGGGATGTGGCTTCCACATGGGCCTTTAAAAACGATGCATCTGTTGAACAGATTTGTAAGGCTGCGACTTGGTCGTCACTTCAGACTTTTTCCAAATTTTACAAATTTGATACTTTTGCTTCTTCTGAGGCTGTTTTTGGGAGAAAAGTTCTTCAAGCAGTGGTGCCTTCCATTTAGGTCTCTGTCTTGTCCCTCCCTTTCATCCGTGTCCTGTAGCTTTGGTATTGTATCCCACAAGTAAGGATGAAATCCGTGGACTCATCGTATCTTGTAGAAGAAAAGGAAATTTATGCTTACCTGATAAATTGATTTCTTCTACGATACGACGGGTCCACGGCCCTTCCTGTCAAATTAAAACAGATTATATTTTTTATTATTTACAACTTCAGTCACCTCTGCACCTTTTAGCTTTTCTTTTCTCTTCCTAAAACCTTTGGTCGAATTACTGGGGGTGGAGAGGAAGGGAGGAGCTATATATACAGCTCTGCTGTGGTGCTCTTTGCCACTTCCTGTTAGCAAGAGGATAATATCCCACAAGTAAGGATGAAATCCGTGGACTCGTCGTATCGTAGATGAAATCAATTTATCATGCAAGCATAAATTTCCTTTTACTTCTTGTTAAGAGGTTGTTTTCTTGTTCCTCCGGTCTAGAGGAGGCCCTTCTACTATCCTAGATGTCAGGCTGGTCCTAGTTTTCATCATCTTAGTTGGGCGTCCGATGTTAGATCGTTGGCAGGTCTAAGTGGCCTAAGAGTTCCTTCCCCGCATAGCTGGCTGGTTAGCTGGGAGTATGAATCCTGCTACGGCAGTATTCTTTGGGGTTCCTGAGGGCCGGCGGGCGGGAGCTAAAGTTTTCCCCTCCTGCTGTAGGGGGGATCAGGGGACTTACTGGAGTCTTTTCCGGGACCTTGTGTGGTGGGTATAGAATGTTCCCCCTCTATCGGTGCGCTAATATGGGTTTGAGTGTCCTATATTGGTTCAATCTCTCTAGGCAGACCTTATTTCTCCTCCTTCCTGAGGAACGATGTATGGTTCTCTCTACCCCTTTTTGGGGGGAGGAATTTTTCCTGTCATCTTGTTGAGGAGATCCGGTTCTTATTGACTGTATCTCTTTCAGTATCCTCATTCTAATTCTAGATCATTTTGGAATCTGGGGGGGGGGGTTATGCAGTATCTCCTTTCTGTGTTCCGGTTGCTCCTGATTATGGTCAGTTTGGGGTTTCCCATTGCCTACTAGGAGATTTTAGGATGCTCATTCATCCTTCCATCCCTTGCGTTGGTTTTAGATTGGAGCCCTGGGGTTGTTTCCAGGGGGGATCTTTAGAGACTGTTTTGAGCTCTCAAACAGTCTCTAATTTCTAGGTTTGAGTTAAAGTCTCTATTGGGTCCTGCATTTTTCCTTTGGACCTTTGTGGGTGGTTAACCTAGCAGCCAATGTAGCTTTGTGGCTTTGTAACTCAAGGGTTATTGGTTTGGATCCAACTTTTGATTCTGGGTGTCCGGTTTTAGCCTAGTCCGAGTCTTTGACTTGGCTTTATGTTTAATCTGTATTCCAGATTTTCATAGCTTTTGGATGGTTCGATCCAGTCTCTAGTATAGGATACAGCTTTCCCGGTCCTGGGAAAGTTACCTTTGAATGTACTGGGGCGGTTTGTGATTTCTCACTTTCAGAGAAGTGGGAGAAGGTTTTTTTCTGGGAGTCTTTTCTGATTCTTCCTGGGATCCTTCTATCGCTTTTCTAATTTTGAGGATCTGGTCTTCTGCGTTTATACTAGTAGGGTCCTCCTGAGGTAGTTCCTGTGTGTCTTATTTCATCTTGAGTTTTTTCTCTTGTTCCTTTCCAGGGTGTCCTGGTGCAGGTTTGCTATCTAGTTCTGTCTTAGCCAGCTAGTTATTTTGCTTGACGTTTAGTCTGGCTGCCTTACAGACGTAAGGCTACGGATTTCAGCTGTAGCATAAATGGATATTGCAATTCTGTTTCCTGAAGGTTTATGACCTATGGGTGTTCAGTTCCTCTGTGCTAGGACGCTGACTATGGTCAGGTAGTTATGTTCTACTTTTTGTCCTTTCTAGGACTTTGGTTCTTGTTAAGGCTTTACATTGGATCTTTGCTATACATGTAGGAGGTGGTCTTCAGTTTTTCTTTTCATTGACCTACACAGTCTGTAGGTCATTCTCTGTCTCCTTGTCTGTCTTGCAGCCTTGAAGTCCGCTCTCTCCTTATGGGATTTCGTCTAGGGAGTTCTTTTTCAGTTTATGCAAGGGGCATTTCCCTCTGTTTTCCCTCTTTTCCCTCTGTCCCTGTTTTTCTGGGATTGTGCCTGGAGTTCCTTTCAGACTTCTTTAGCAGACTTTGCCTTTTCTTCCTAGTTAGGAAGAGTATGGTGTTGGGAGTTTTGGTTGTTCCCCTTGTCATTGGTCATGGAGGTTTTTTTTTTGCATGCCTTGGAGACAGTGGGACTCTTGTCACCTCAGAGGCTTTTTTTGCTCAGTTTGAGACCAGTGATTTCTGTGTGGTCTCTGGCATGGGCTCTTATGGTTCTAATTGGGGGGCAGTTACTTTGTCTTCCTACTATTTTTGTTCTTTTTGCTTCTGTTGAAGCAGTTTTTTTTTCCGGGAGATTGGGTTGTGGCAGGCTGTGGTGCCCTGAGAATGGGCCGCCTTTTTTATTTAACCGCCCATTAGCATTCAGTGTCCTCTATAGCTTGGGTATTGATTTCCCAAAAGTAATGAATGTAGCTGTGGACTCTCCCCGTATTAAGAAGAAAAACTTGAATAATGCTTACCAGATAATTTTCTTTTCTTCTGTACGGGAGAGTCCACAGCTCACCGCCTGTGTTTTTTTCTGTTGTGCTGCCCTAAATTCTTTTTTTAATTGTTCTTCTGGTACCATTTCACCCTGATATTTCTCCTACTGTTCCTTGTTCCCTCAGCAGAATGACTGGGGCATGAGGGAAGTGGGGTAGGTATTTAAGCCTTTGGCTGGGATGTCTATGCCACCTCCTGGTGGCCAGGTTCTGTATTCCCAAAAGTAATGAATACAGCTGTGGACTCTCCCCGTACAGAAGAAAAGAAAATTATCTGGTAAACTTAATTCAAGTTTTTGGTTATTGTATGCAAACTCTCCAAGGGGTAGCTGCTCTTTCCAGTTCTCTTGCAGATAAGTAGAAAAGCAGTGGAGGGTACTGCTCAAGGGTCTGATTAGTCCTCTCTGCCTGTCCATTTGACTGAGGGTGGTAGGCAGTGGACAGGCAGATACAGAGGCTCCTGCAGAACTGGGTCCAGAACCGGTAGGTGAACTGTGTGCCATGGTCAGATACAATAGATTTGGGTACACCATGAAGCCGGAATATATGTTGGATGAATAGTTCAGAGGTCTGACGTGCTGGAGGGAGACCGACAACTGGTATGAAGTGCACCATTTTAGTGCATCTGTCTACAACCACCATAATGGTGTTGTGTCGTTGGGATGGAGGTACGTTGACTATAAAATCTATGGAGATGTCCCTCCATGGATGTGTCTAGACAGGTAATGATTGTATCAGCCCTGCTGGTCTGGAGGATGGTTTCTTGTTGCGAGCACAAACAGAACAGGAGGAAACAAAGGAGCGGATGTCCGAAGTCATGGAAGACCACCAGAAGTGTCTTTGTGTGAGTTCAATAGTATTGTGGATACCACGATGGCCCACCATGGGATTATCATGGTGATGCTGCATAACAACAAGGCAATGGTCAATGGGTACATAAGATACATTGTTGGTAGAGACACAGGTAATTGATTACCAGAAGATGGGAGGCTTCAGCTGCTACAGTTTCACTGGATACTTTGATGGCCTCTATCAGTGATTGGTGAGTGGTCAGGACGAAGGAAGAGGACAGTATGGTTTTTTGTATGTCAGCGGAAGGAGCCTCCTCAATGGCATACATATAAGACAAGGCGTCTGCCTTCCCGTTTTTGGAGCCCGGACAGAACGTTCTCTGTAGGTCAAAGTGAGAGAAGAAGAGGGCCCATCGGGCTTATCTTTTACGGAATCTTTTTGCTTTTTTCAGGTATTTAAGGTTTCTGTGGTCAGTATATACTACCACAGGATACATAGCACCTTCGAGCCAGTGTCTCCATCCTCTAGTGCTGTTTTGATGGCCAGTAATTCCCTCTTGCCTACATCATAGTTGCGTTTGTCACTGGTCAGTTTAAGGGAATAATAGGTTACTGAGTGGAGCAGGTCTTTCTCTCCTGTTTTCTGTCACAGAACAGCTCCAAACGCTGATCTGAGGCATCTGTTTCCAGATAAAAGGTACTTGCTACGTTTGGTTGTTTAAGTATAGGGGCTTGCGTAAATGGTTCTTTCAGGTTATCAAAGGCATGTTGTGCAGCTGAAGTCAAGGTGAAATAGGTGCCCGTTTTAGTCAGGGCTGTAATAGGGGTGCATATGGAGAAGATCCCTAGGATGAACCATCTGTAGAAATTAGAGAGGGGAGAACATGAAGATGTCATCCAGATAAGAAAGGTATCCAAGAGATCTATGAAGACATCATTGATGAAGTATTGTAATGTTGCCAGGAGTTACAGAGCCTAAAGGGCATAATGGTGTACTCAAAGTGGCCGTAATGGGAATGCAATGCAGTCTTCCATTCATGTCCATCCTTCACTCTGACAAGGTTGTAGGCCCTCCTGCGTTCAATCTTAGTGAAGATCTGTGCATCCTTTATTCTGTCGAGCAATTCAGGAATAAGAAGTAACGGATAGCGGTTCTTCACCATTATGGCATTGAAAGCCTTGTAATCCACGCAGGGTCTGAGACCACCGTGTTTCTTCCCTATGAAGAATATGCTGGCACCAAATGGTGATGTAGAGGGACAAATGAACCCTTTGGCCAAGTTCTTCTCTATGTATTCTTTCAGTATCTTGGATTCTTGCTCTGACAGGGAATAGAGACGTTGTCGGGATGCCAGGAATCAGACTGAGACGAGAAGTGCAAAAATAATCACACCTTTATTAATAGCAAAAAATAATAAAAAGTCCATAAGTCAAATAACAAGCCAGGAATCAAAACCAGAGCTGGTAGTCAGACGAGCCGAGTCAGGAGCCAAAGCGAGTAGTCAGACGAGCCGGAATCAGGAACAAGGAGAACAATAGAGTCAGGTACAAGCCAGGGATCAGGAACCAGGAGGGACGTCAGACAGCCAGGTAATACACAGGAGCTTTTACAAACAGGTCTGAGACAACGCAAGGGCAAAGCATACTGAACAGAGGCCCTTTAAATAATAAGTGATGACATCACAATTATGAGACTGCATCCTGTCTCACACGGATGATGTAAACCAGTCTGGCCATAAAAGGAAGTGCAGGAAATGAGCAGCATCACACAGTATGCACCAGAGTCAGAAAGAGAGGTGAGTAAAATGGCTGGCAGCAGCACATGGCAAACAAAACGGAAAAAACCCTGACAGTACCCTCCCCTCAACGACCCCTCCCCCGCGGGAGGACAAAAGGCTTATTAGGGAAACAGGCATGGAAGGCATGGAGGAAGGCGGGAACATGAACATCAGAGGAGGGAACCCATGAACGCTCCTCCAGACCGTAGCCCCTCCAGTGAACCAAATACTGTACGCGGCCCCTGGACATACGAGAGTCAATAATGCTGCTGACCTCATACTCCTCATGGTTGTCAACAAAGATAGAACGGGGACGAGGCAACACAGTGGTAAACATTATTACAAAACAATGGTTTCAAGAGGGAGACATGAAAAACATTGGAGATGCGCACTGCAGGAGGAAGGTCAAGAGCATAGGCCACAGGATTGACCCGTCGGACTATTCGAAAATGACCAACATAACGGGAAGCCAGTTTATTGGAAGGCACACAAAGGTTCAAGTTGCGGGAGGACAGCCAAACTCTCTCACCAACCTGGTAGGAAGGCGTGGGCAGACGCCTACGATCAGCCTGGAACTTTTGGCGCTGCATAGAACAATGAAGGCAATCCTGAATCTGCACCCACGTGGAACGGAGTTTCCGGAGATGCTCCTCCAAAGCCGGAATACCCTGAGACATGAATGAATTGGGCAACAAGGATGGTTGAAACCCATAATTAGCCATGAACGGGGATAACTTGGAGGAAGCATTAATAGCACTATTACGAGCAAACTTTGCCCAAGGTAACAGTTCAGACCAATTATTGTGGTGATCTGAGACATAGCAACGGAGGAACTGTTCCAGAGCTTGATTAGACCGTTCCGCAGCCCCATTGGATTGAGGGTGATATGCCGAGGAGAAAGAAAGCTGGATCCCCATTTGAGCACAAAAGGAACACCAAAAATTGAAGCAAGCTCCTTAGCGGTAGGCAACTTCTTCAAGGGAATGCAATGTGACATTTTAGAAAAACTGTCAACCACCATAAGGATAACAGTATTGCCATTGGAAACAGGGAGCTCGACAATGAAGTCCATGGAAAGATATGTCCAAGGACGCTCACCATTAGCAATAGGTTGAAGAAGACCCACAGGAAGACGTCGCGGAGTCTTATTCTGTGAACAAACTGAGCAGGAGGCAACATACGCAGCAACATCAGAACGAAGACCTGGCCACCAGAATTGTCGAGTGACAGACCAAATCATTTGGTTCTTGCCTGGATGACCTGCGGCTTTAGGATAGTGGTAAGTGTGCAAAAGTTTAGTTTGAAGATTCTCAGAAACAAAACACTTACCACTAGGTTTCTGAGGAGGTGCATTGGTTTGTGCAGCCAGGATTTCCTCCCCCAAGGGAGAAGTCAAATTAGTACGTATGGTAGCCAAAATATGGTCAGGAGGTATAACAGGAGTAGGTACAGACTCCTCCTTGGACAGAGGGGAAAATTGTCGAGAGAGGGCATCAACCCTAACATTCTTACTACCAGGCAGGTAGGAGACCACATAAATAAACCGAGACAAAAATAGTGCCCATCTGACCTGTCGGGGTGACAAACGTTTTGCTTCAGATAGATAAGTTAAATTCTTGTGGTCAGTAAGAATGAGCACTGGATCGCTAGTACCCTCGAGTAGATGCCTCCATTCCTTGAGTGCCAAAATTATGGCCAGTAATTCCCTGTCGCCAATTTCATAATTGCACTCCGCTGGAGACAATTTCTTAGAGAAGAAACCACACGGATGCAAGGAACCGTCAGGCATAGGACGTTGAGACAAGAGGGCACCTACTCCAGTCTCAGATGCATCGACCTCAAGAACGAAAGGCAGGACAGGGTTAGGATGAGCCAGAACTGGAGCGGCAGCAAAGGCAGTCTTAAGACTATCAAAGGCCTTAATGGCAGAAGGTGACCAATGGAGTGGATCATTCTCTTTATGGGTCATGTCTGTGATAGGTTTGACCAAGGAAGAAAAGTTTTTAATAAACTTTCTATAGTAATTGGCGAACCCCAAAAAACGTTGAATAGACCGAAGTCCAACTGGGCGAGGCCACTGCAGAACTGCAGATAATTTGTCAGGATCCATGGAGAACCCTGCAACGGAGATAACATAACCTAGGAAGGTTACTTGATTCTGATGGAACTCACATTTCTCGAGTTTAAAAAACAGGCCGTTGTCACATAGTCTCTGAAGAACCCGTGTAACATCAGAACGATGAGCCTCAAGTGTGGGTGAGTGTATGAGGATGTCGTCTAAGTACACCACAACAAACTGTTGCAACATATGTCGTAGGACATCATTAATAAATTCCTGGAAAACAGCAGAAGCATTACATAGGCCAAAAGGCATTACAAGATACTCATAATGCTCGCTCCTGGTGTTAAATGCTGTTTTCCATTTGTGGCCCTCCTTGATTCTAACGAGATTGTACGCTCCTCTCAAATCAAGTTTAGTAAAGACCGTAGCTCCCTTGAGGCGGTCAAAGAGTTCTGTAATGAGCTGAATAGCATAAGCATTCTTAATGGTAAGACGATTAAGACCCCTATAATCAATGCATGGTCTTAACTCACCACCCTTTTTCTTCACAAAGAAGAAGCCAGCTCCTGCAGGAGAGCAGGATTTGCAGATTATCCCCCGCGACAGAGCATCAGCAACATACTCCTTAATAGCACAATTCTCCGCAACAGACGGAGGGTAAACCCGGCCCGAGGAGGAATGGCTCCGGGTTGCAGGTCTATGGCACAATCGTAAGACCGGTGAGGAGGCAACATACCGGCACGCACCTTGTCAAAAACGTCTAGGAACTCTCGGTACTCCTCTGGCAATTGAGATACCGAAGACGTGCACAAGACTTTAACTGGTTTCCGAAGACAAGTGGAAATACATTGCAGAGACCACGACAAAATTTCGGACCTGCGCCAGTCGAGACTAGGATTATGCTTTTGGAGCCAGGGATAACCCAGAACAACCGAAAAATGTGGAGAGTTTATCACCTGGAACTGGAGGGTTTCAAAATGGAGAGCCCCAACAGCCATGGATAACGAAGCAGTTTCGTGAGTAATGAGTGCGGGCTGAAGGGGCCTGCCATCAATGGCCTCAAATAGCAAGCGGAGCGGACCGAGGCAAAACAGGAATGAGTGCTTCGATACAAAAGCACTGTCAATGAAATAGCCCGCAGCACCGGAGTCAACAAGAGCCTGGGTGACTATGGAGGAGTCCACCCAGGAAAGGACAACCGTGACCAAAGGTTTCTCCTTTAGCGGTTCCGGGGACGAGGATAAACCACCCAAGGTCTGCCCCCGACAGGACCTTAGGTGTGAGCGTTTCCCGGCCGTGTAGGACAATACTTCTAAAGGTGGCCCTGTAATCCACAATAGAGGCAGAGCCCCTCCCGCCTCCTAAAGGCCCTCTCCTCCACGGAGAGAAGCGTGAATCCCAACTGCATTGGCTCAGCAGTACCTGGTGACTCGGGACCAGGAGGCATGGGAGGAGAGGGATGCATGGGTGGGAATGAAGACGTAGGAGACAACGGAAAAGGAGGCTTCCGCAAGCGCTCCTTGAAAGAGTGCCTCTGTCTGAGTCTGATCTCAATTAGGATCATAAAAGACACCAATGCCTTGAGATCCTCTGGTAAATCTCTGGCAGCAACTTCGTCTTTAATCGCATCAGAGAGCCCATGAAAGAAGGCGGCAACAAGGGCTTCATTGTTCCAACCTACCTCTGCGGCAAGCGTACAGAACTCAATGGCATACTGAGCAACAGATCTTGTACCTTGCTGAGTGGACATGAGTCGTTTAGCAGCAGAGGAGGAGCGAGCCGGAACATCAAATACCCTTCGAAAGGAGGCCACAAATTCAGGGTAATTTGAAATCACACGTTTATTAGTCTCCCACAAGGGATTAGCCCAGGCAAGAGCTATGTCAGAGAGTAACGAGATGGGAAATCCCACCTTAGCTCTGTCAGAGGGAAACGCCTGAGGTAACATCTCAAAGTAAATGCCCACCTGGTTCAAAAACCCTCTGCACTGATTAGGATCGCCTTCATATCGCTGAGGTAGAGGTGCAGAACCGGACATGCTCCTGGTAGGACTAGGTGCAGCAGCGGAAACAGGAGCAGCCATAACTTGCGGGACATTTATGTCCAGATGTGCAGTGCGAGTCAGCAGGGTTTGCAGAGCTAGTGCAAATTGATCCAAGCGGTGATCCTGTTCATCCATCCTGGAAATTATGGCAGGTAAAGGTGGATTATTAGCACCATCAGGATTCATGGCCCTTGCGTAATTTCAGGATGCCAGGAATCAGACTGAGACGAGAAGTGCAAAAATAATCACACCTTAATTAATAGCAAAAAATAATAAAAAGTCCACAAGTCAAATAACAAGCCAGGAATCAAAACCAGAGCTGGTAGTCAGACGAGCCGAGTCAGGAGCCAAAGCGAGTAGTCAGGCGAGCCGGAATCAGGGACAAGGAGAACAACAGAGTCGGGTAAAAGCCAGGGATCAGGAACCAGGAGGGACGTCAGACAGCCAGATAATACACAGGAGCTTTTACAAACACGTCTGAGACAACGCAAGGGCAAAGCATACTGAACAGAGGCCCTTTAAATAGTAAGTGATGACATCACAATTATGAGACTGCATCCTGTCTCACACGGATGATGTAATCCAGTCTGGCCATAAAAGGAAGTGCAGGAAATGAGCAGTATCACACAGTATGCACCAGAGTCAGAAAGAGAAGTGAGTAAAATGGCTGCCAGCAGCACATGGCAAACAAAACAGGGAAAAATCCCTGACAGACTTCCATAGGGCAAGGGTGCTCCAGGCATCAGGTCAATAGGACAGTCATAAGGCCTGTGAGGAGGTACCTTATCAGCACCCTTTTTCTAAAAAAAAAAATCTGCATAGGCCTTATACTATATATATATATATATATATATATATATATTGAGGGCAAGGTACATCCTATGGTAGAAGCAATATGAGCAGGCGTTGCAGAGGAAGAACGTAGACAGAAGGTAACACAAGAAGGCGAGGAGGTCAGTTTACCGGTTACCCAGTCCACAAATGGGTTTTGTTTCTTTAGCCAGGTGATTCCCAAGATAACCGGGAAGAAAGGAGAAGGAACAATGTCCTATATGATGTGTGGCACAATGTCCCATACGATGTGTTCTTGGTGTTCCTTCCCAATTCGGAGCAGCAATGGATGTGACTCCAAGATGACAGGACCGGTCTTCAGTGTACTACCATCCACTATATGTAACAGAGAAGGGTGTGTTTTGATATGAGTAGGTACAGAAAGCTGGGAGGCAAGCGTAGCATCCAGGAAACGGCTACTGGCTCCGTAATCCACGATGGCAGTCAGCTTGGTGGACTTATTTTCCAGCAGTAGGACGACAGAAATGGTAAGGTGAAAGGAGTTATTATATATAGGAAGGTTGAGACAGATGGCTTAAAGTCGTGACATACCCACCTGATATCTTGCAGGACAGACTTTTAGAACATGGCCACACTTAGCACAGTAGAAGCAGAGGTGGAGTGTACGTCTCAACTGTCAGTGGCAGACGGACCAAGCCAATCTGCATCGGTTAACCTTGTTCTTCAGTTCCAACTGAAGGAGATGTAATGGTAGCAGAAGGATGAAAGGAGTGATAACATTGAGGCAGTGGTGGTAAGGAGCATTGTTTTTCTTGCTGTCTCTCACGGAAGCGACAATCTAATTGTGTGACAGCCAGGATCAACCACTCTAGGGTGGCAGGAACTCCAATCCTTGCTAGCTCATCCTTCAGGTGATAGTTCAATCCGAGGCGGAACTGGTCTATTTCATTGAGGGCAGTATCAGGAGCGACTTCACAGAACTCCATTATGTATTCCTCTACTGGTCTTTTTTCCCCTGTCTCAGGGACCGGAGGGTGTTCCATGCTATGGCGGAACGTAATGGATTGTCAGTATATGGCCGGGTTATAATACAATATGTTTAATAATTATCCTTTAAACTAAACCCCAATAAAATGCATATACAAAACCATAAAATTAATATAAAATTTCTAAGTTCTTTTTATTAGTTAATATTTATAAACACATTGAAATATATCTGTAGGAACCAGAATATGAGTCAAACTATACAGTGTTTAAACTGTTGCAATACTCTTTACAAAGCAAACCAAATTGTAACTTTATAACTAGCCTTATTCACAATTGAATTTCATTCAATTAACACAATGAGATTCCAAGATATTAGCTTCTAAATATATATATTTGCAAAGATAACTCCTTAGCATTTATGATTAGTTTTACAATACATAGGCTATAAAATACAAGGTTAAAATACAATTGTTCTTTTAAATCTGCTAATTGCAGTTTAGATATAATCAATAACTATCTTTTGATTTAAATATTATATATATATTTAACAATCGCGTATACTTCACCAAAATGATCAAATCGATAATTCAGTTTCCAAAACTTTTTGTTCCACCTCATATGAGAATAAGTGTATTTACAATATGGATCATAAGAAGGTAGCCAAATTTTGCTTATAGTAACTGTATTTCAACGCAGCCAATTTTTCTCAGTTACCAGTCCTCCAGCAAAGTCAGACCACCTCTCTCTCCTCTTGCATACAGCTTATATTAGCTTAATCATTGGTGAGAATATGGGAGGCCCTTACGGAATCTGATCTGTGATTCGCCCTCGGAGCTGAGCATGGATTCGCCCTGGGGAATTTCATTTTTAACAGCCAAAGGCCTTCTGGCTGTAATGCTGGATTTTGGCCATCGGGGGCAGCAGACAAACAGTTTCATTTTATACTGCTAACAGAAAATTACAAATTGTATATTTTTAATATGTACACTATAATTTGATATTAATAAACTATGTGTTTAATATTCATAGGATCATATAGTGCTATTTTCTCTGATCACTTCAATATCAGACATAAGCATATTTTTAATAATCATATTAATAAAGAATTTATACTGCTAATGATTAGCATGAAATCCATTTAAAATAGCATTTAGTATCCTGGTATTGTATTGTATCTCAATAGGAACGCAATGTATTTCATATTTCTAATGCATATTTGAATGCATGGCAATACCATATGCAGATCTGGAATAAAAATAATAGTGTTATTAATTTTGAGACATTTTCAATCCTTAAGATATTCTATGTTAAAAAGGAAAAAAAAATATATACATAGGTTAAGACATGCTAAAATCTTATCTCTCAGGCCATGTTAATTTGAGCATCTCCTTATATTCATATAAAATACAGCAGATTAAATATTTTTATATATTATTTAAATTATGCAGGCTGTAATGTCATATGTGTCTCTGCTTGGTTTTATCCTCCCCCAGACGTATGTCTGAGTTTCGTGTATTCAAACACAATAGGGGGCCCTTAATATTTTTGCATACACTACGGGCCATGTCTGTTTATTTACCAGGGTCTGATAAGTTATCATTATCTTGGGAAATCAACTTCAAACAGAGCAGCCACATGGTGACATCTTCTTTCAAAATAACTGCCTGATCTGATTAGACCATATGTCTTTTCTTTGATCTCACCTGAATGGATTGTAATCAGGAAAGGGAATCCTCACACTTGATCCAAGATTTATGATATACAAAATATACATGGTCATTTCTTTTGAAGCAATTTGCCTTTCTTTGAAATGACAGTCTGAGATTAACTAGGCCAATTGTCTTTTCTAAGATTACTTTGAAAACAATTCCTTTTGACGATTGGGACACAGGCTTATATCTTGTGTACTCAAAAGATGTGGGTGTTAAATTACACACAGTCATATTTGAAGTTTTACAAATAAAATGAATTATTTGGTTTATACAACCATCTATATATATTAAATAATAATATGTGTATATATATTATTTAATCACATTCATAGATCGTCTGACAGGATCATCGTAGAGGGTGTTCATTGACATTATGAAGGACTCTTAAGTCTCAGAGATAGGACTTCTAGTATGCAGCAATTGATGAGCCCATGTCTGTGGATGACCAGGCAGCAGGGAGATGGCAGTGCGCACTTTGAGAAAGTCCGTGGTATAGGTACAAGGCTTGGGTGAAAACAGTAGCTCACAAGAGGTGACAAAGGCATGGTAGTCGGAGCGCTTGCCTGTGAACTTCTCAGATAGGGCAAAAGCGGGCTCAGATACAGAGGCCTCAGATGGTTGAGGAGGAGAGGGGGTTAATGCTGCTGCAGCAGATCGCTGCTCCCGGTCTCTCTTTCTCTATGCAACAGGATCTCATGGCTTGCTTGCAACTCCTGAATGGCTTACGTCATATCGGTTTCATGGTAAGGCTGAGTTATTATGTAACAGGAAGATAAACTTCCCAAAACAGGACCAGAACCCAGTGGCAGAGAACAATAAATAGACAAAGTCCAAGGTGTCACAACAGACAAGGGTTGTAGCAGAGATCGAAGTCAGGAGTATTCAAGGTCAGGGCAGACAGAAAAGAAGCAACATCAAAAACAAGACAAAGTTCAAAAGCCAGGGAAATCCAGAATACGAGTTAAGGAAACAGGATATGTGGTTAGTCTCTGTGAATCAGCCAACAGAATAACTCGGCAGTGAGTGAGAGGGCTGTCCAGGCTTTAAACCCTGCAAGGGCCAGGAATGCCCCCGTTGCTCAGGTTATGCAGGTGCAGGAGTCACCTGAACACCTATGGGAGACAAGGGTGTAGCCACAGAACACTCCCCCATCTGTCAGGAGCCGGGAATGTGTTGTGCACGTCAGCCGCACACGCACACACCCGCACAGACACCCATGAATTTGCACACTGCAAATATGCGCACACCCGCCAATTCAAGCATAGACAGCCGCGAATTTGCGCACACCCACGCAGACACTCACGAATTCGACGTACGTTTCGTTCCATATGCAACGGAACATTTTCAATAGCCACTTGAACTCTGGAAAAAGTTTTGTCATATACGGAATTAAATGTACGTCAAGGAGTTTCTTTAGAGTAAACTTTTTACCTGTGAGGCTAATATACCCACCACTTGTACTAGGAGTGGGACAGCCAAGGGTTGTAGATCTCCATTCTTATTAGCACTATATAGTGCCTCATACTAAGATACTTGCTTGACCGTGGAATCCGGGCAGGTTTTGCGAGCTTGAACTTGGACTAAGGCTTGTGTTTACAAGCAGCCGAAAAGAACGCTCCATAGATATTCACCCAATAACCAGTCTTGCAGTAATCCACCACCTCTGTATGATACTTTTGTATTGATGTGCCTGTTTTTTACTTTGATCTTGTAAGTGGCTGCCTACGTTTAATGGCTTTAATAAATTATCTTTTTAACCCTGCACATAGATCCTGTGTTGTGCTTCTCTTGTCTCTTCTACCTTTTTTCAGATAGAGCATGCAGTTTTAAGATACTTTCCAATTTACTTCCATTATCAAATTTTACAGTTTTTATATACAGTGGATATAAAAAGTCTACACACCCCTGTTAAAATGTGAGGTTTCTGTGATGTAAAAAAATGAGACAAAGATAAATAATTTCAGAATTTTTTCCACCTTTAATGTGACCTATAAACTGTACAACTCAACTGAAAAACAAACTGAAATCTTTTAGGTGGAGGAAAGAAAACAAAAAAAAACTAAAATAATGTGGTTGTATAACTGGGGATGTAGCTGTGTTCAGAATTAAGCAATCACATTCAAAATCATGTTAAATAGGAGTCAGTACACACCTGCCATCATTTAAAGTGCCTCTGATTAACCCCAAATAAAGTTCAGCTGCTCTATTTGGTCTTTCCTGAAATTTTCTTAGTCGCATCCCACAGCAAAAGCCATGGTCCACAGAGAGCTTCCAAAGCATCAGAGGGATTTCATTGTTAAAAGGTATCAGTCAGGAGAAGGGTACAAAAGAATTTCCAAGGCATTAGATATACCATGGAACACAGTGAAGACAGTCATCATCAAGTGGAGAAAATATGGCACAACAGTGACATTACCAAGAACTGGACGTCCCTCCAAAATTGATGAAAAGACGAGAAGAAAACTGGTCTGGGAGGCTACCAAGAGGCCTACAGCAACATTAAAGGAGCTTCAGGAATATATTGCAAGTACTGGCTGTGTGGTACATGTGACAACAATCTCCCATATTCTTCATATGTCTGGGCTATGGGGTAGAGTGGCAAGACGAAAGCCTTTTCTTACGAAGAAAAACATCCAAGCCAGGCTACATTTTGAAAAAACACATCTGAAGTCTCCCAAAAACATGTGGCAAAAAGTGTTATGGTCTGATGAAACCAAGGTTGAACTTTTTGGCCATAATTCCAAAAGATATGTTTGGCGCAAAAACAACACTGCACATCACCAAAAGAACACCATACCCACAGTAAAGCATAGTGGTGGCAGCATCATGCTTTGGGGCTGTTTTTCTTCAGCTGGAACTGGGGCCTTAGTTAAGCTAGAGGGAATTATGAACAGTTCCAAATACCAGACAATATTGGCACAAAACCTTCAGGCTTCTGCTAGAAAGCTGAACATGAAGAGGAACTTCATCTTTCAGCATGACAACGACCCAAAGCATACATCCAAATCAACAAAGGAATGGCTTCACCAGAAGAAGATTAAAGTTTTGGAATGGCCCAGCCAGAGCCCAGACCTGAATCCGATTTGAAAATCTGTGGGGTGATCTGAAGAGGCCTGTGCACAGGAGATATCCTCGCAATCTGACAGATTTGGAGTGTTTTTGGAAAGAAGAGTGGGCAAATCTTGCCAAGTCAAAATGTGCCATGCTGATAGACTCATACCCAAAAACACTGAGTGCTGTAATAAAATCAAAAGGTGCTTCAACCATATTATTTTATTTTTATATTTTTTCTTCCCGCTACCTATAAGATTTCAGTTTTTTTCAATTGAGTTGTACAGTTTATAGGTCACATTAAAGGTGGAAAAAGTTCTTAAATGATTTATCTTTGTGTCATTTTCTTATATCACAGAAACCTGACATTTTAACAGGGGTGTGTAGACTTTTTATATCCACTGTATACACACTTTTTGGGGAACAAGCACCTTCTGAGCAAGTGCACAAGCTCACAGGGTATACGTATACTAGTCTGTTATTGGCTGATGATACATGGGGGGTGGAAAAAGGGGAGGAAAAATTAATTTGACTGAAAAAATGTACTGCTTATTTGAAATTCAGAGGTGTTATTGCCTTGTCTTTTTATTATGCATTTGTTAATTAAGCTATTGTACTGTATTTAGTGGGGGGGGGGTTATGTTGCATATTAACCCTCTTTCCTGTGATGTAAATGCTCTTAACCTTTTTTCAGTAAACTCACTAACTGTGGTGGTTTGATGATATTTTGGAAATTTGTCACAGATTGATATCATATTGGTTTTGCTGTATTGGGGTCTTTAAGCCTTTTTAGCTAAATAATCCTCCTCATCTATATGATATAACAGAGTTGCCTGAGTAATACAGTTGGCTGGGGAGCCGCTGATTATCCCAGAAGGTGTAGTGGACACATGAGTGAGATCCTTCTCTCTGATGAAAATTTTGTATATTTTGCCGATATACTGGGGTGATTTTCTTTGTTTTTGTTGTTCTAGAGTCATCCTTGTTTTAACCACAAGAACACAAGCAGTTGTAATAAAGATTAGTCTAAACGTTTCTGTGAACACAATTTTAAAAAGGACTAGATATATTGGGTAGAAAAACAACATTCATTTTAATTTATTTTGGTCTTTGACTAAGTGTGAATTCTTAGAACTAGTTCCTAATGTCCAGTAAACTGTCCTTAAGCCTTAGCATGGAAACTGGGTAAAGATCTAGTTGTTACAGTTTCTACTACAAGTGTAAGGGACTGACTAACTCAGAACAGTTTATATGTTCTCATTATAAAATTATTATGTAATTAATAACATTACTCCTATTGTGTTTTTCTTATTGACAGGTGAATTAACAAACTGCAATAATCCTAGTCATGATCAGAGTACAGATGCTTCTTTACATCTTCTTCAAAATCAAAGAAGCCACATGGGAAATGTATGTTCGGAATGTGGGAAATGTTTTTTTAAGAAATCACATCTTTTTAAACATCTAAAAATTCATACCATAGAAAATCCTTTTTCCTGTCCTATATGTGGGAAATATTTTAACTTTAAAAAAAATCTTGTTACGCATCAGAAAATTCATACAGGGGAGAAACCATTTTCATGTTCTGACTGTTGGAAAAGTTTTACTCAGAAATCAACTCTCATTAATCATCAGAAAGCTCATACAGGAGAGAAACCATTTTCATGTTCTGACTGCAGAAAATGCTTTACTCATAAATCATATCTTCTTACGCATCAGAAAACTCATACAGGGGAGAAAAGATTTTCATGTTCTGACTGTGGAAAATGTTTTATTCAGAAATCAAATCTTATTACACATCAGAAAATACATACAGGAGAGAAACCATTTTCATGTTCTGACTGCGGGAAATGTTTTACTCTGAAACCAACTCTTATTAGGCATCAGAAAACTCATACAGGGGAGAAAGGATTTTCATGTTCTGACTGTGGGAAATGTTTTATTCAGAAATCAAATCTTATTACGCATCAGAGAATTCATACAGGAGAGAAACTATTTTCATGTTCTGACTGCGGGAAATGTTTTACTCTGAAACCAACTCTTATTAGGCATCAGAAAACTCATACAGGGGAGAAAGGATTTTCATGTTCTGACTGTGGGAAATGTTTTACTCAGAAATCAAATCTTATTAATCATCAGAAAATTCATACGGGGCAGAAAGCATTTTCATGTTCTGACTGTGGGAAATGTTTTACTCTGAAACCAACTCTTATTAGGCATCAGAAAATTCATACAGGGGAGAAAGCATTTTCATGTTCTGACTGTGGGAAATGTTTTACTCTGAAACCAACTCTTATTAGGCATCAGAAAATTCATACAGGGGAGAAAGGATTTTCATGTTCTGACTATCGAAAATGTTTTACTCAGAAATCAAATCTTATTACGCATCAGAAAATTCATACAGGGGAGAAAGGATTTTCATGTTCTAAATGTGGGAAATGTTATACTCGGAAATCAACTCTTATTAGGCATCAGAAAACTCATATTAGGAGAAATCAGAGTTTAACCTCCTAAGTGCAGAGGGTGGCATGTAGTTGTCGCCCACACAATATCAAGTGCTGATGATGACTGCATGTGACCCCCTGGGGTGCACAGTTTTGGAGCTGTTTGAGGCCCCTTCTGCACCTCAAGTGTTTATAAGATGACCCCATTGCAGATTTGATTTAAATCACTAGTCAGCCAGGCCAATTTAAATCATGGTTTTCATTTTTAGAATACGTTTTCAGATTTTTTCCAGTTATATCAGACCATTACTAAATTGGTTATATATCCTTAGATAAATCATTGAAATTAATGAAATTATTTGGAGGGGAACTATCTCAAGTTTAATTGGTAAATTGTTCATATTTGATCAACTTTTCACCTGTACTTTATTGGAAGGAGAAAAATTATTACATTAAAGGGACAGTCAACACCAGAATTTTTGTTGTTTAAAAACATAGATAATCCCTTTATTACTCATTCCCCAGTTTTGCATAACCAACACTGTTATATTAATATACTTTTTACCTCTGTGATTAACTTGTATCTAAGCATCTTCTGACAGCCCCCTGATCACATGACATTTTATTTATTATCTATTGACTTTCATTTTAGCCAATTAGCGTAGTGTCTGTCACAAGCCACGGGCGTGATCACAATGTTATCTATATGGTTGACATGAACTAGCTCTCCCCTGTTGTGAAAAGCAAATAAAAAAGCATGTGATAAGAGAAGGCCTTCAAGGGCTTATAAATTACCATATGAGCCTTCCTAGGTTTAGCTTTCAACTAAGAATACCAAGAGAACAAAGCAAAAGTGGTGATAAAAGTAAATTGGAACGTTGTTTAAAATTACATGCCCTATTTGAAACAGGAAAGTGTTTTTTTGGACTCTTGACTGTCCCTTTAATATTAACAATATAAATAGTTGTATTTATCTAAAACAATAGCATTATTTTTCATTTTTAGATCATTGTGCAGATCTATCCTACTCCAAACAATCTTCTATTTAGTGAGCTTCTTGAAACTTAGTATGGGCTGAGTCAGTGTACGTAGATTTGCAGGGGAGCAATGGAAAAAGGAAAGGAAAGTCAAAATTAAACGTTCATGATTCAGAAAGAACATGCAATTTTTTTACAATTTTCCAATTGACTTCTCTTATCTAATTTGCTTTGTTCTCTTGGTATCCATTTTTTAAAAGCCTGCATAGGTAGGCTCACTCAGGTGATGATAATAATAGAAGTGAATATGAAAATTGTATGTTCTATCTTTCTTGATTATGTCCCTTTAAGGTCTATTTACCAAGTATGTTAATTGTATAACATTTTGCTGTGAAAAAGGGGAATGTTATTTCTGCAGACACAAATTTACAGTTTTGAAAACTACAAAATCAATAATATGTGATAATATCTTCAAGATTGAAAAATTTCCAAAATAATGTGACATAAACCTCTGGGAGAGCATGACATTGTGAATGGATTAATAGAATTAATTTACCAAAAAAAAACCATTACATCCACGAAGATACAGCATCTTGCTATATAATAAAAACTCATCTATATTTCAGGATGAATAACCTTTGGATTATAATGTAACTTAAATCCTGTTTTAATTTAAAAAAGAAAAATCTAAATTAAAAAAATGTGATTTAATTTAAAAAAAATTTTTTTTTTATTTTTTTTTTTATTTTGTGGGGGGTTTAAATTGAATTTTATCCACCCTGTATTACCCAGTTTATTTGCTATCCCATATGGGGCTCCAAGTGATCACCCAGAGCCCCATATGTGCAGATCAAAGTTTTAAATATAACCAAAAGCCCATTTCTTTTTGAAGTTCAATTGCTTATTTCTATAGAAAAGCTTCATGTTATTTTAAATGTCTGCTTATTTTAGAAATGTTACCAAATACAACTATAGATCCACCACAGTTTTTACTATAAAGTTAAGGAAAAAAAACTCACTGTATTGTTTACACCCTTGTTTATTTAAATTGTAATACAAATAAACATCTGTAAATAGTTACTTTAACACCACACACAGCCTTAGTTTGCACCACACTTTATCTGTCCATAATTGTCCTCAGCAGAAACTCATGACCCCTGATAATGAAATACTGAAATCATATTTCTTGTTTGATCTGCATTTTTCTACTGGTCACAAATGTGAGTCTGATCTAGGAGTCCGATGTTACAAATCCATTTTATCTTGGGGGTCCACATGGAAAATTGTGCACCATATCATAACTAATAACTTAACATTATTGGTCACGTATAACACAATGACAATTTAGTTGTACAACCATGACATGTGCTGCCAAAGGGTAAACAATATACAAGATAAAGCTGCACGACAGACCAGGGCACCATTCAGAGATACAAGCAGACTATTTCCAAAACACGCACTGACATAATTACATCTATTTCTGCATCAGTCATAGGGTTTGTAGAATAAAGCTGTTTACATAGAACAACTATATATACATTTGTTTTGTATTTCATTTTTATTAAAGGTAACAAGTATATAACAAAGTATTATGTCTTTTTGAGGAATAAGAGTGTTTGTAAGATATAACAAAGAGATAAATAACAATAAAGAGGGCTACAGTGTAGGACAGTGGTTACACTTGCACTAGTGTAGACAACACTGACAGTAAACCTTGGTGTGGGATGCTCACCTTAGGCCATGGGGGTTGAGGGAGGATTGGAGGCTGAAGGGTCTGAAAAGGTCTATGTTCTAATCATGATATAAATCACTAGTCAGTAATACTCTTATTTAAATCATGTTTTTTACATAAAGGCTACATTTTTAGGACAATAACTTTTCAGATTATTTTTCCAATTATATAAAAAATGTCTTTTAGTTTTATGTCATTAGAAATAAATAAATAGTTATGAAGTTATTGGGAGGTGAACTATCTCCACGTTAATAGGTTAATCATACTTGATCAACGCTTCAGCTGTATTTTATTGGAAAGATAAAAATAATCATTAACTTAATAATAATTGATATAGCTGTATTTAACTAAAGAAAAATAATTACCTTAATAAACTAAAACAAAAACACTATAGGTTTCACTTTGATTTTACTTCTTGTCCCTCCAATCTCACACTTAGGTCCTTGTGCAGATCTATTCCACTACAAACAATCTTCTATTCAATCAGCTTCTTGAAATTTAGTAAGGGGTTGATTCTGTTTACATAGAACGTTTTTACAATTGCATCTATCTGAATCATGAGAGAAAAAATTGGGTTTATTTCCCTTTAAAGGGACTGTAAACTTTGACATTTCTTACCCACCGTATAAATTTTTAAATATACATTTCTCCTACATTGGTGTATCCGGTCCACGGCTTCATCCTTACTTGTGGGATATTCTCATTCCCTACAGGAAGTGGCAAAGAGAGCACACAGCAGAGCTGTCCATATAGCTCCCCCTCTGGCTCCGCCCCCCAGTCATTCTCTTTGCCGCTCTGAACAAGTAGCATCTCCACGGGGGTGGTAAAGAGTATGTGGTGTTAGTTGTAGTTTTTATTTCTTCTATCAAGAGTTTGTTATTTTAAAATAGTGCCGGTTTGTACTATTTACTCTACAACAGAAAGTGATGAAGATTTCTGTTAAAAGAGGAGTATGATTTTAGCACCAGTAACTAAAATCCATTGCTGTTCCCACACAGGACTGTTGAAACCAGAGAACTTCAGTTGGGGGGAACAGTTTGCAGGCTTATCTGCTTCAGGTATGATCAGTCATTTTTCTAACAAGACCAAGTAATGCTAGAAGACTGTCAGTTATCCATTCTGGGATAGGTAAGCCATTTTCTTAGACTCAGTAACAGAATTAAGGCTTATAACTAGGGCTCTATGCTGGTTGACACTATTGTGGGCTAAGTCGATTACTTTTTATTATGTTTATGTGACATTTTAAGTGTTTTTCAAACTTAAACACTTTTGGGGAATTTTATTTACGCCTGGCAGTTGTTTAGAATGCAGTTTGTCTGGAATGCAGAGGGAGGAGGCCTCATTTTCGCGCCTCAGTTGCGCAGTTGCTTTTCACTAGGCAGTTCATGCAGCTTCACGTGGAGTATCTAGAGCTTGGAAAAGGACTTCGGAGAGGCTTATTACTTATTTGAATAACCCCTAAGGAAGGTAAAACGCCGCAGTAGAGACTGTGGCGTGGGACTGTAGTGTCTTTAACCGGTTAATTACCGTTATTAGCTCCGGTTTGGGCATTTAAGGGTTAAATTGTCTGAAAATTGGTGTGCAATACTTTCTAAGCATTAAGACACTGTGATGAAAATTTCATAAAGATCGGATATTTCTTTGATGGTTTTCTGACATTTCTGTAATAAAGTGTACACTTTTATTATTTAAAGAGACGGTAACGGTTTTGTATAAAATAACTTTTATTGCATTAAAACTCTGCCTAAGTCTGTCTAACATGTCTGTGCCTTCAGATAGCCTATGTTCTGTGTGAATGGAGGCCAAGGTGGTTCCCCCATTAAATGTATGTGTAAAGTGCGCAATAGCGTCCAAACAGATAAAGGACAGTACTGTCACTTTTAAAGATGTTGCCCAACATGAGTCTTTAAATGAAGGTAGTGGGGATAGTTCATCATCCTCTCCTTCTGTGTCAACCCCAGCTTTGCCCGCGCAATCGATACCTAGTACATCTGACGCGCCTATGGCTGTTACTATGCAGCAATTAGCAGCAGTAATGAATAATTCCTTAGCAGCCTTTTTATCCAAAATGCCAGTTTTTCCTAGAAAGCGTGATTGCTCAGTTTTAAATACAGAGGATGAGCAAGCAGACGCAGGGGATAATTCATCTGTGGTACCCTCACATCAATCTGAGTTGGCGGTGAGGGAGGGCCTGTCTGAGGGAGAAATTTCTGACACAGGAAAAGTTTCTCAGCAGGCAGAGACTGATACCATTGCATTTAAATTTAAACTAGAACACCTCCGCGCCCTACTTAAGGAGGTGCTAGCTACACTTGATGATTGTGATCCTTTGGTGATTCCAGAAAAATTGTGCAAAATGGACAAATTTTTAGAGGTCCCAGTGCACTCTGATGCGTTTCCGATACCCAAGAGGGTGGCAGATATAGTGACGGCGGCGTCTTTTTGGTTCGATGAACTAGAAAATTCGCTCCAGAAGGAGACTCCTTATGATGAGGTCATGGACAGAATTCACGCACTGAAGTTGGCTAATTCCTTTATTTTAGATGCCGCTTTTCAATTAGCAAAATTAGCGGCGAAAAATTCAGGTTTTGCAATAGTGGCGCGCAGAGCGCTTTGGCTAAAATCTTGGTCGGCGGATGTGTCGTCCAAAACAAAATTGCTTAATATTCCTTTCAAGAGTAAGACCCTATTCAGGCCAGAATTGAAAGAGATTATTTCAGACATCACTGGGGGAAAGGGCCATGCCCTTCCACAGGATAAAGCTTTCAAAGCAAAAAATAAGTATAATTTTTGTTCCTTTCGCAATTTCAGGAACGGACCGGCCCCTAGCTCTACAGCCTCTAGACAAGAGGGTAATGCATCCCAGCCCAAACCAGCATGGAAACCATTGCAAGGCTGGAACAAGGGAAAACAGGCCAAAAAGCCTGCTGCTGCTACCAAATCAGCATGAAAGGATAGCCCCCGATCCGGGACCGGATCTGGTAGGGGGCAGACTCTCTCTCTTTGCTCAGGCTTGGGCAAGAGATGTCCCAGACCCCTGGGCTTTAGAGATTGTCTCTCAGGGGTATCTCCTAGAATTCAAGGAACTTCCTCCAAAGGAAAGGTTTCACATGTCTCGCTTGTCTTTAGACCAGACAAAGAGACAGGCATTCTTACATTGCGTAGAAGACCTTTTAAAGATGGGAGTGATACACCCAGTTCCAAAAGCAGAACAAGGACTGGGTTTTTACTCAAACCTGTTTGTAGTTCCCAAAAAGGAGGGAACGTTCAGGCCAATTCTGGATTTGAAAATCCTAAACAAATTCATAAGATTTCAGTCGGACAACATGACGACTGTGGCGTACATCAATCATCAGGGGGGAACAAAGAGTTCCCTGGCGATGAGGGAGGTATCCAGGATCATCAATTGGGCAGAGGATCACTCCTGCCACCTATCAGCAATTCACATCCCAGGTGTAGACAACTGGGAAGCGGATTATCGGAGTCGTCAGACTTTCCATCCGGGGGAGTGGGAACTTCATCCGGAGGTTTTTGCCCAGTTAACTCAACTATGGGGCATTCCAGATCTGGATCTGATGGCGTCTCGGCAGAACTCCAAGGTTCCACGCTACGGGTCCAGGTCCAGGGATCCCAAGGCGACATTGGTAGATGCCTTAGTGGCGCCTTGGTCGTTCAATCTAGCTTATGTCTTGCCACCGTTTCCCCTCCTCCCCAGGCTAGTAGCCAGGATCAAACAGGAGAAGGCTTCGGTAATTCTAATAGCTCCTGCGTGGCCACGCAGGACTTGGTATGCAGACCTGGTGAATATGTCATCGACTCCACCATGGAAGCTACCTTTGAGACAGGACCTTCTAGTTCAAGGTCCATTCGAACACCCAAACCTCTCTGCAACTGACTGCTTGGAGATTGAACGCTTGATTCTATCTCAGCGTGGGTTTTCAGAATCAGTTATAGATACTCTGGTTCAGGCCAGAAAACCTATAACCAGGAAAATTTACTATAAAATATGGCAGAAATATCTCTGTTGGTGCGAATCCAAGGGTTACTCATGGAGTAAAGTTAGGATTCCAAGGATACTTTCCTTTCTCCAAGAGGGATTGGAGAAAGGTCTGTCAGCTAGTTCTCTGAAAGGACAGATATCTGCTCTGTCTGTCTTGTTGCACAAACGTCTGGCAGCCGTGCCAGATGTTCAGGCGTTCGTACAGGCTTTAGTCAGAATCAAGCCTGTTTACAGACCTATGACTCCTCCATGGAGTCTAAATTTAGTTCTTTCAGTTCTTCAAGGGGTTCCGTTTGAACCTTTACATTCCATAGATATTAAGTTACTATCTTGGAAAGTTTTGTTTTTGGTTGCTATTTCTTCTGCTAGAAGAGTTTCTGAGTTGTCGGCTTTGCAATGTAATTCACCCTATCTGGTGTTTCATACGGATAAGGTAGTTTTATGTACCAAGCCTGGTTTTCTTCCAAAAGTGGTTTCCAATAGGAATATTAACCAGGAAATAGTTGTTCCTTCTCTGTGTCCAAACCCGGTTTCTAAAAAGGAACGTTTGTTACACAATCTAGATGTGGTTCGTGCTTTAAAATTCTATCTAGAAGCAACAAAGGATTTCAGACAGACATCATCCTTGTTTGTCGTCTATTCTGGTAAGAGGAGAGGTCAGAAAGCTACTGCTACCTCTCTCTCCTTCTGGCTTAAAAGCATCATCCGATTGGCTTATGAGACTGCCGGACGGCAGCCTCCTGAACGAATTACAGCTCATTCCACTAGAGCTGTGGCTTCCACATGGGCTTTCAAGAACGAGGCTTCTGTTGAACAGATCTGTAAGGCAGCGACGTGGTCTTCTCTGCACACGTTTGCCAAATTTTACAAATTCGATACTTATGCTTCTTCGGAGGCTATTTTTGGGAGAAAGGTTTTGCAAGCAGTGGTGCCTTCCAATTAGGTTACCTGACTTGTTCCCTCCCTTCATCCGTGTCCTAAAGCTTTGGTATTGGTTCCCACAAGTAAGGATGAAGCCGTGGACCGGATACACCAATGTAGGAGAAAACAGAATTTATGTTTACCTGATAAATTTCTTTCTCCTACGGTGTATCCGGTCCACGGCCCGCCCTGGCATTTAGTCAGGTTTAAATTTTTATTTTTGTACACTACAGTCACCACTGCACCCTATGGTTCTCCTTTTTCTCCTAACCGTCGGTCGAATGACTGGGGGGCGGAACCAGAGGGGGAGCTATATGGACAGCTCTGCTGTGTGCTCTCTTTGCCACTTCCTGTAGGGAATGAGAATATCCCACAAGTAAGGATGAAGCCGTGGACCGGATACACCGTAGGAAAAAGAAATTTATCAGGTAAACATAAATTCTGTTTTTATATAATTATTATATTGTGCAGAGTATAAGCGCTGTGGAAGCAAATGAAACTAACTTTTATTATTCCTATGTTATTTACCGCTCCGTCCGCCCATGCAGCCTGAGTACATTCTATAGCAAAGTCAGCGCTGCAGGGCACTTACGTCATACAGACACTTCCTCCTCCCATCGCTATACCCGGAGCGCGCATTATGTGTAAGCTTGCGCATGCGCCAATCCACAAGTCTACTTCACACAATATAAGCAGTGGATCGCGATGCAAAGCGCATTGCAATTCACTGCTTATGTTACATTCCAGTTCCTCCTCGCATCTGAAGAGAATCATTTAGCAAGCCACCCTAAACTAAAACGAGCAATTTAACAAAATATATTTCTTTTTTGGTAAGTTTAATTTTTGTAATAGACCACCAATAATGCACAATAACTATTTTTAATTACATCCTCTGAGACTAATTATTATGTTTTATGTATAAGTTTCACATAATACATTACACATATTGTACGCTAAATTAAATTGCTCGTTCGTCTGTAGGAGTGACTCATCGCTCTATCAGACACACAGAATCGCAATGCAGGACGAAGCATTGCGATTCTGTATAAAGCAGAAGTTAGAAGCAAGAATGTCACTGCGCATGCGCACGTCATGAGGGAACGCGCGCTGTGAGGAGAGGAGAATACGGACGTTCTAACGGCGGTTGGATGCAGGGGCTATGACGAAGCGGTCAGAAAACAAGATTTATTAGGTAATGCTAATTGAACTGATAAAGTTTTTGAGGATCAAGTGTTTACAGTCCCTTTAAGGTCTATTTCTCAACTTTGTTTATTCTATAACATTTTTGCTGTGAAGAAGAAGCTTGTTATTTCTGAAGACAAATTCAATTTAAATTATTAAAAAAACTAGGTGATAAGCCTGCCTAGAGTGCAGTCTATTTTTAAAAAAAATGCAAACCCAAAAGCTAAAATTACAATAAAAAAATATAAAATTACAGAAAAAAATAAACAAAGCTATCCAAAATAAAAAATGTAAACCTAAACTAATACCCCTATAAAAATAAAAAAATCCCCCCCAAAATAAAAACACCCCGTAATCTAATACTAAACTACCAATAGCTCTTAAAAGGGCCTATTGTAGGGCATTACCCTAACTTAAATAGCTCTTTTACCTTAAAAAATTAGCCATTAACAGTAAAACCACCAACCCAACCAAACCCCCCAAAATAAAAAACACATTAAAAAAACTAAACTACTCTTTGCCCCTAAATGGGCATTGCACTTAAAATTGCATTTGGCTCTTTTACTACCCTTAAAAGGGCAATCAACTCTTTTACAGCCCAAAAAACCCTAATCCAAAAAAAAAATCCACGCCAAAAAATAAAAAAAAACGCTTAAGACTAAGTCCCAAATAAGTACTCACTGTTCCTGAAGTCCGTCGGAGAAGATCTCTTTCCAGGCGGCTCCATCATCTTCTATCTTCATCTGGAGCGAAGGCGGATCGGTCTTCCCTGATGGGCAGATCCAGAGCTGTGATCCTCAGTGGTGGTTCTCAGCGGCAGTCCTCAGTGGCGGTGGCGGTCCTCAGCGGCGTGGAGGCTCCTCTTCATCCAATCTCCATCGTACACTAAAAATGTAATGAAAGGTACCACATTCAAATTGGGGTACCTTGCATTCCTATTGGCTGAAATGTTGAAATCAGCCAATCGAATAAGAGTTACTGAAATCCTATTGGCTGCTCAAATCAGCCAATAAGATTTCAGTAGCTCTCATCCTATTGGCTGATTTCAAATTTTCGGATTTAGGATTATTGGTCATAAGACATTTGGTCATAAGAGATTGGTTAGTAATGTAACAAATTAGAGCTTGTCATCCCTGCATCAAGAGGTCCCTTTATTTGTGCTTATCCATGTATATAAATGACTTTAATAAGGTCTCACTATATAACTTAGGCACTCTCGCCCATTCTCATGCTGCTGCCCTTGTGCCTTACACTAAATTCAAAGGTCTCTACAGTGAGAAAGTTATCTTCAGACCCTATGTTATAATATGGAACTTATTCACTAAAGTAAGAGGCCCTCTCAAAATCTTACTAAGCACCATATGCACAGATATACTGCCATAAGCACACCTATGCACACAGGCACACACAGATACACTATCATATGCACTCACACACAGGCATACACTGTCACATGTACATATACACACACAGGTACACTGCCATATGCACACATACACACAAATGCACACACAGGTACACTCCATAAATGCACACACAGGTACACTGCCATATGCACACATACACACAGGTACACTGCCATATGCACACATACACACAGGTACACTGCCATATGCACACACACAAATGCACATACAGATACACTGCCATATGCACACACACACACACAGGCACACACAAATACACTGCCATAAGCACACATACACACAAATGCACACACAGATACACTGTCATTTGCACACATGGACACACACATACACTGCCATATGCACATATAAAGACAAATGCACACACAGAAACACTACCATATGCACACATACACCCACAGGCACACACAGATACACTGTCAAATGTACAGATACACTGCCATATGCACACATACACACACAGGCACACACAGATACACTGTCATATGCACACATACACACACAGGCACACAAAGTTACATTGCCGTATGCATAGTTGCTAACACTTGAAAAAAAATTCCAGGGACACTTTGCAGCTATCAAATACCTGCATGAAAATTTTTAACACACCCCCGCCCTAAAGTTCCGCCAACTTTGCCAAACCTACATAATTAGCATAATTTAGCTCCACCTATTTATTATGGTGCATTATATTATATATTATTATAAATTAAAATATGAAACTAAAAGGTATAGAAGGAGAATGTAGGGAATGGAATTAATGAAAGAAAGGGGAGCAAAAGGAAAATGCCTCACACACCCAGCATCATTCACATAGCCCTATATATTTATATATATATATATATATATATATATAAATATATAGATATATATATATATATATATATATATATATATATATATATATATAATAGGGAACTGAATATGTGCCCAGTGCTAAGTATAGATACCACAATCCTCTAAGAGTACTGTATAGAGATGGTTGTATAAAAAGTGTGAATAGCTTCATACACCTAACATAATTACAAACTTCTTAAAAATATATATATAAGAATAGGTGGCTATGTTGCAAATAGTATCAATGCACATAAATACAATTGAATCAAAGAGCAGAAGAATGCCGGAAGACCACACAACGAGCAGTGGAATGATAAAGCTTATACAACTAAAAGTCCGTGCACAAAGGGTAAACGGTGTCCCATGTAGCTTCCCTCGAGGTAATCTACATACTTACAGAGGTTTATCTGATGAAGAAGGTGGTTTATCCAGTGCCCTTCTGAACGCATCAGGTGATAGTGTACCGATTGTACACATTCTGTTTGCTGAATCCAACTCTTCCGTTGTTTCTACACAAATAGTTACGGTGATTGCAACCAGCCTGTGCAGTTAACTCTCGGGTGCTCCTGTTTCACACAGTTTTACACTATATCAACAAGGCAGTACTGTTACCTCATTACATTGAGGTTGTGTATTGTAAGTGGAGTTGCACTATTATTGTGTACCTTTCTCTTTCAATATACTGTGTGCAACTGTTGCCTCTGGTTTGACTGGAGATCCGGGTCCAGGAGAGGTACAGACGGTATCCAAGACGCTGACAGAAGCAAGCAAACAAAACTAACCTCTGCATCACACTTACCTCATACGATTGGGGTAGTAGCTTGTAACTAGATTACTTCGAGGGAAGCTACATGGGACACCGTTTACCCTTTGTGCACGGACTTTTAGTTGTATAAGCTTTATCATTCCACTGCTCATTGTGTGGTCTCCCGGCATTCTTCTGCTCTTTGATTCAATTGTATTTGTGTGCATTAATACTATTTGAAACATAGCCACCTATTCTTATATATATATTTTTAAGACATTTGTAATTATGTTAGGTGTATGAAGCTAGTCGCACTTTTTATACAATCATCTCTATACTGTACTCTTAGAGGATTGTGGTATCTATACTTAGCACTGGGCACATATCCAGTTCTCTCTTTTCTCCATTCATTCACTTGTTAGGGATTTCTAGGAAAAGGATATCCCGCCGTATTGGTTTATGGACCCATAGCAGCTGGTATAGATTCCACCCCAGTGCAAATTGTACATATAGGTTTTCAATATACATATTGTTAATTTCTATTTCTACTTTTATTGATTCCTGTATGGGATATGTTCAAAGCACCTCAAGTGGGCAAGGTATTCAATGTGTCACTTAAAGACCCTTAGATATAAGGGGTTAAATTGAATATATTTATTACATACAATAAAATTGTGGTTCCACAATAAACATGATCATAAACAATTGCTTGAACAATAAAATTCTAAAATATTAAAATGACATCAGCCCACAAACCGATTGGTGGCAATAGAATTGTGTATTGATAGCTTGACTTTGTCCTGCTACCTCACACTGGGTTGCGTGGATGCAGTGGGAGGTATTCAGGACCTGACACAGTGGGTGTGAAGCCACTTATGCTAAGCTTCCTATATACTAGAGTTGAGTAATTACTAGTCCCCGTTGGGATCTGAGATGTGCTAATTTAAAGCTGTGAGCTAGTTGCAACTGCTCCAGGAAGTGCACTGGGTAAAATATGTGTTAAAAAATTTGTGAAAAAATGCACGTGCAGAAAAATATAACAATAAAAATAAAAATTTAATAATCTAATAAGCCAATTGAAAAACAGATATCCAAAGTTTATCAAGTTAGTAATTAATCCAAACAATGTGTGGGTGTTGGTCAATGTGTCCCAAAAATTGGATAAAAAACTTGAAACAAAAAACAACAATATAGAATATATAAAAAAGTCAAACTTGTTTACTGGTGGTGAGGAATCCAGTGGTGTAACTTTGTTTCATGGTAGTGAAAAATACAGTGATGGGATTCTGATTCGGTCCTAGTGGTTTCTCTTTTGTCCAATTTGATCCCCAATACAGTGTCCTATAAAAGTAAAAAAGATAGTGTAGAACGTCCAGGCTTTAAATAAGTAATTAGAAATGAGCTTACCAGCTAGTAGTCAACGCGTTTTGGCCCCTTTAAGGCCTTTTTCAAGACCTCTTAGATTATTCAGGCGACTGTGCTATCTACAGAAGACGACGGTTCTATACATACAATTATATAACTTTACTGCACTGTACCTGAGCAGATTTACGGCAGCAAAAATAAATACCAATTTCTGTGACTTAAATGGGAACAGCACCATGCACTTCACTTCTCCATGCCCTTCATTGTATAGGACGTTGCTAAGGATGCTTGGAAATCCTCCCCTACAATGTAGGAGCGATCACAACTCGTTGTGCTGGAAAACTTCAGCTTCCATCATGCACCCCTATAGGTCACTCACATGACTGTTTGAAACTCAGCAATCTTATTTACTTATATGGGGTAAAGTTACACAGCTGTCCCATACCTTGAAGCCATAGTGCTGGCAGGTCTGCATTGACAGTGGTAGTGGCACAGAAGCTATAACAGACAAGTTGGCAGCAAAGATGAGGATGCGATGAACACATCCACAGACTGCAACCGAGAAGCTGCACTGCCCCACATTCTGTGCGCTCCCTATAGTTATCCGCTGTACTCTCACACCTTATCTACCAATGAGCACACGTGTAGCGTGCATGCTCACTGGGAACCAAGGGGCAAAGACTAACTTCTTGCAACATCGATCCCGCATATGAGTTGAAGAGGCACGGTGCATAAGAGGGCGGGATTTACACGAACAGTACAAGTAGATGTACATCTAGTTACACAAACAGAGGAACTCAACATTTATGCATACAAAAATAATATAAGCTTAAATTGATGGTAAATCTAATCGTTTAACAAACGCTAGGATTTACCATCACTAAAAATAAAGTGGACTTTAATTGATCAACCATGTAAAAAAGGGTGAAAACTCACCCTGTCTGTGCCATTGCACAGCACTAAACTCAGTGGCTCCGGCCGCCCAAGGCACATCGATTTCCTTCAATGAGGTAACGTTTGCATCTCTGAATGGTCGTGCATGTCAACTGACAGGTTTCTGTATGTACACACAACTATTGGTTTAGAGGTGCAAGTGGAACCTCATTTGTACAAGACTGATGTGCCGTGGGCGGCCGGAGCGGCTGAGTTTAGTGCTGTGCAATGGCACATAAAGGGTGAGTAGCACCCTTTTTTACATGGTTGATCAATTAAAGTTTATTTTTAGTGATGGTAAATCCCAGCATTTGGATTTACCATCACTTTGATAAGAGGTACAAAGGCATAGAAGGGGTTAACAAGCAGCTAATGAAACAATATACAAGTTTGTTTGAGAAACAACCTAATGTAAATAACACAGCTTTCTAGAAATCGTTGAAGCATTGACGGAATAAGAGAGCCTCATGGATAGATATTGAAGAGCACAAGAGAAGGGGGTTGGTGCAAGATATGACTGGTGATCAGAGTAAAAGAAGAGAAAGAAACTAGTTTCCCTGCCCCAGAGTAGATCTGAAACAAGAATAATATCAGATTGCTGACTGGTGAGGCAGGTACTGTGTTGTGTGACTGAGAAGGAAGAAGTGATTAAATATGTAATTCCAGCAGTGAAAGAAACATAGATGTAACAATAAGTAAAGTGCAATACTACATTTTATTGAATAAACAAAAAAGTGATTTTTCAATGTGTATGGCAATGTACAAGAGTAAATACCACACAAAAAAGAAAACTTTGCTTCACAAAAGACACCAAAACACATGTTAAATCACCATTTTCACAAATAGGTTGCCTTTAAGAAACAGCTTAGGTTGCAGCATTTACTGCAAAACAAGGTGGTTCTACTTCTTCACACACTGCTCTGGGCAGCTGTTCCCTCTCTCTGCATAGCACAGGGCTTTAGCTTGTTCCCTCTCTCTGCATAGCACAGGGCTTTAGCTTGTTCCCTCTCTCTGCATAGCACGGGGCTTTAGCTTGTTCCCTCTTTTTGCATAGCACAGGGCTTTAGCTTGTTCCCTCTCTCTGCATAGCACAGGGCTTTAGCTTGTTCCCTCTCTCTGCATAGCACAGGGCTTTAGCTTGTTCCCTCTCTCTGCATAGCACGGGGCTTTAGCTTGTTCCCTCTTTTTGCATAGCACAGGGCTTTAGCTTGTTCCCTCTCTCTGCATAGCACAGGGCTTTAGCTTGTTCCCTCTCTCTGCATAGCACAGGGCTTTAGCTTGTTCCCTCTCTCTGCATAGCACAGGGCTTTAGCTTGTTCCCTCTCTCTGCATAGCACAGGGCTTTAGCTTGTTCCCTCTTTTTGCATAGAACAGGGGTCGCCAACCTTTCGGACCTCAGAGACCACTAAACTCACAAATCCCATGGACCACTAACATGAATTTTTAAAAAAAGGTACAAACCTATATAATATATATATATATATATATATATATATATATATATATATATATATATATATATATACACACATACATACTGTACATAACTAGTATAACCATAGCTAAGTTTACATTATGTATATATTTACACATTTTTTAAGAATTCTTTTTTGGAATTAAAGGGACAGTAAACCTTAAAAATAATGTTATATAATTCTGCACATAGTGCAGAATTATATAACATTATAGTAGCCAAACATTATAAAACATAATGTACCCTATTAATTTTTTTTAAAAAAACGCTGTTTTACAGACCCGCTCTCTGTACTCTGCTGAGCGGGTCTGTTATATTTACTCAGCGCATCGGGCCAGCTGTATAGTCACAGCCCGGCCCGACCTCGCCCTAGCAATAAGTGCAGCTCGCTCCTGCTGTCAGACAGAGCAGGAGCGAGCTGCACTTAGTCTTATGGCGCGGTCGGGCCGGGCTGTCACTATACAGCTGGCCCGATGCGCTGAGTAAATATAACAGACCCGCTCAGCAGAGTACAGAGAGCGGGTCTGTAAAACAGCGTTTTTTTAAAAAAAATTAATAGGGTACATTATGTTTTATAATGTTTGGCTATTATAATGGTCTATTTTGGCTATTATAATGGTCTGTAAAACAGCGTTTTAAAAAAAAAAATTAATAGGGTACATTATGTTTTATAATGTTTGGCTATTATAATGTTATATAATTCTGCACTATGTGCAGAATTATATAACATTATTTTTAACGTTTACTGACACTTTAACTAACTGAATGACAGAACGGAGATAATACTTCCAAATGACAGATGAAGGGTGAGTGCCAAGTTTGGAGCTGGAAACAGAGAGGTAGAAAGTGGGGAAAAAAGAATTATGTTTAAAGGACTACAAGAATTCCAGGTTACCTCCCCAGTTAAGAATTATTTAAAACTACTTATGATCATGGACAGACATTGGAGTAAAAAATTAAGTTTATATCAGAAAGCTCTTAATATGGATGTGAGCTAACCACGACTGATGTTACTGGCAATTACTATAATATTGGTGGGATATGGCTGATCTGCTGGATGGCAATTACTGGAATTCAGGTGGAATGGCTTTGTGCGCAGGAAAATTATAAGAATGAAAAATAATTAATATTTAATTAAAAAAATGAAGATGGAGGGGAGGAAGACAGTGATGTAAGTCCATCTGAAGTAATTAGGAAAACTACTACAAAGAGACAGGTAAAGGGACGAAAATAAATTAAATATGAGAGAATTTTTTTTTTATTTTTTTTTAAGATTTTCTTTTTTATATACTTTAATTCCACTATTTCAAGCCAAGACTATACCAACCTCTGCTGGCTTTAGAATGGAAGCATCTTCCTCTGAGCAACCGCGCCGGGCGGGAGGAGTTAAAAATACAATATAGCTACGCAAGTTGCGCAGTACTACGCAACGTGCGTAGGGAGTTTGTAATTTAACTTCTCCATCGGTTTTCACTGATGTCCAGCCAGGCACTGTAGGGCGTTGCGACCCGACGGGGGTGACACCATCAGAGGAGATTAATTCCCGCTTGATGGTGTTGTGGACCACCAACATCTCGCGGACCACCAATGGTCCACGGACCACCAGTTGGCGACCGCTGCTTTAGAACAAGAAGTAATGGCACCTTCTACTGTGCTTGTAGGGGGGCGAGTATAGAGCAGAAATACTCTTACTACAAAGCAAAGCTGCACATGGCAGCAACAAAATGAATAAACTTTTTTTTGTTTGCTTACTTCTTATTTCTTTGTGTTTTGTTTTTATAACAACCATTCCTAAATGCAGCAAGTGCCCCAGGCAGTTGAACCACCCCTCAAAATGGCTGTAAGGAGGATTACTCAAGTAGAGTAAGTTCCTGCCTGCCTGGTGGTGTCACCCCCCCCAATCTTATCACCGGGTGTGGTCCACACACCCTGCACCCCCCCCCCCCCCGTGATGCCAAATTGCCAATACCTACAGGGACATTTTCGCCCCCAGGGTAGTGCAATACTATGTAGAAAGGTGAAACTCCAATAAAACTCAGTAAACCAAAAGGGGCTTTTTTCCAGGGTTAAATCTTCATTAGCATGTGAATGCATAGGCAATTACCTGTTTGCATATGCAAATGAGCATACAGCAATGTTCATACTTTTAGATTAATGTTTTGTAATTTAATGCTAGGTTTTATTTTTAAATTAATGTTAGGATTTTTATTTTAATTGTAACTTAGTATTTTTTTATTTTAAGTAATTGGGGATAATTTAGGGGGAGTTAGGTTAGGGGGCTTAGTAATTAAATTAGTTATTTGCATTGTGGGGGGTTGGCGGTTTAGGAGTTAATAGGTTAAGTAGGTATATTGCTATGTGGGGGGTTGGCGGTTAAGGGGTTAATAGGTTAATTAGGTTTATTTTAATGTGGGAGGATGGTGGTTTAGGGGTTAATATTTTAATTATGTTATTTGCGTTGTTTAATTTGCTGATTGGGGGTTAATTAATTTATTATTTTGCGATGTGGGGTTTTGGCGGTTTAGGTGTTAATATTTCTTGCGGTCGCTTAGGGTTTTTTTTTGTTATACTTCGTGCGGGCGGTTAGGTTTTTTATTATTTTGTGCGGGCGGTTACGTGTTTTTTTTGTTATTTCGTGCGGGCGGTTACGTGTTTTTTCGCTAATATTTCATGCGGGCGGTTGCATCCAGGTAGATTCTTTTGGCTGTTCCCACAGTCAACATTCCTTTGAGGATGTGTGCGCAACTGGCAACTGGTGACGGCGACGGACGCGTTACAAACGTAAATATAGTATAGATAATCATTATTTCAGGATAAATAACCTTTGGATTATTTTGTATCTTAAATAGAGAGTTATCTTATCAGATAGGGTGTGTAATGTTAAACAACTTTCCAATTTACTTTTATCACCGATTTTGCTTTGTTGGTATTTTTAGTTTAAAGCTAAACCTAGGAGTTTTATATGCTAATTTCTTAGACCTTGAAGGCCGCCTCTAAGCTGAATGCATTTTGACAGTTTTTCACCACTAGAGGGTGTTAGTTCATGTGAGTCATATAGATAACACTGTGCTCACTGTGTGAAGTTACCTAGGAGTAAATACTGATTGGCTAAAATGCAATTCTGTCAAAAAAAATAAGGGGGCAGTCTCTAAAGGCTTATATACAAGATAATCACAGAGGTAAAAAGTGTATTAATATGTGTTGGTTATGCAAAACAAGGGAATGGGTAATAAAGGGATTATCTATCTATTAAAACAATAAAAATTCTGGTGTAGACTGTCCCTTTAAATGTTGTTTAGTTTCTCATGAGTTGTTATACTATTTGCTAAATGGTGCCAATCTCTAACACCGCTTACCCATGCTGCATTGCATGACAGTGAACTACAGTCAGCAAACAGCCAGCATGGTTCACAGTATCTAACTTTGGTGAATAGTAAAGCTATGTACGAGGTAATATTACACCAGCTTTAGTTGAAGTAATGTAATATTTTTTTTTTTTTTAAAAAACACTGTCCTCCTTGCTTTGGTCTTAGCCAATCGGAATTAAGGTAGGAAAAATCCTATTGGCTGATGCAATCAGCCAATAGAATTGAAGTTCAATCCTATTGGCTGATCCAATCAGCCAATAGAATGCAAGCTCAATTCTATTGGCTGATTGCATCAGTCAATAGGATTTTTCCTACCTTAATTCCGATTGGATGATAGGATTCTATCAGCCAATCGGAATTAAAGGGACGCCATCTTGGATGACGTCACTTAAAGGAACCTTCATTCTTCAGTCGCCGTCAGATGGAAGAGGAAGCTCCGCGTCGGATGTCTTCATGATGGACCCGCTCCGCTCCGGATGGAAGAAGATATAAGATGCCGCCTGGATGAAGACTTCTGCCTGTCTGGATGTCCTCTTCTGGCCCGATCGGATGAAGACTTCTGCCGGTCTGGAGGTCCACTTGTGCCCGGTTTGGTGAAGACGGCTCAAGGTAGGGTGATCTTCAAGGGGGTAGTGTTAGGTTTTATTAAGGGGGGATTGGGTGGGTTTTAGAGTAGGGTTGGGTGTGTGGGTGGTGGGTTTTAATGTTGAGGGGGTATTGTATTTTTTTTACAGGTAAAAGAGCTGATTACTTTGGGGCAATGCCCCGCAAAAAGCCCTTTTAAGGGCTATTTGTAATTTAGTATATGGTAGGGAATTTTTTTATTTTGGGGGGCTTTTTTATTTTATTAGGGGGATTAGATTAGGTGTAATTAGTTTAAAAATTTGTAATTTCTTTTTTATTTTCTGTAATTTAGTGTTTTGTTTTTTTCGTAATTTAGTTTATTTAATTTAATTGTAATTAATTGTAGTTAGTTTAGGGTGTAATTGTAACTTAGGTTAGGGTTTATTTTACAGGTAAATTTGTACTTATTTTAACTAGGTAGTTATTAAATAGTTAATAACTATTTAATAACTATTGTACCTAGTTAAAATAAATACAAAGTTGCCTGTAAAATAAAAATAAACCCTAAGCTAGAGACAATGTAACTATTAGTTATATTGTAGCTAGCTTAGGGTTTATTTTACAGGTAAGTATTTAGTTTTAAATAGGAATAATTTAATTAATTGTAGTAATTTTATTTATTGATACAAAAGAGAAGACGGATCCCAATCCAATAGGCTAAAAGGTATTCTTTATTTCTTACATCAATGGATAAAAGCAATCTTTCCACAGAATGAGTTACAGAGACACACACACGAATCTGTGGGAGCTGCTGAGAGGTTCGGTCTTACGCGTTTCGGCGGATCCTGACCGCCTTAATCATAGACCATAGCGGAACCTCTCCTACCTGGGACTTATTACCTGTTTGCAGGTACACTCCCATCAGTTTTTACTCCGATCATTGGTTTGTGGGGGTTGGCTCTAGACATAGGTTTAACTCAATGATCACAGTAATAGACATTTACCATCCATTGCATATGTTGCTTAAACGAGTTAGATAGTTTCTATATATTTACATTTAAACGTTAAGACTCTATAATTACAGAAAAGAATTCTTACTAATATATACATAGGTTATCCAATATATATAGTTATAAAGAGTACCTAGATAGGTATTGCAATTTCTTAGAATTTCAATTTTAGTGTATAGACTTTTAAATAGTATTCATTTATGACTATAGGACACTTAAAGGTAAACTTAATATACATTATGTGTATCCCTTAGACAGGTTTCATAAAAAGTTTTAGAATATAGAATAGAGGGAACAAAGTTACAATATTACATTCATTTCAGATTATATATTGAGGACATACTCCCTTAGAGATGCATAGCTATAGTGATGTAAATCTCTTCTCATACATTATCAAAAAGACATTATAACCAACAGTTTATAGTATCATGTTCAGAGTTAAATCCTTCTGGAACTAAAGTTTTGAAAACGAAGATCCAGTATGCCTCTTGCTTTTTAAGAATATTCAGCCTATCACCCCCTCTGTGGGGTCTACATATATGTTCTATAGCGGACCAGCTGAAGGATTTTAGATTCTGATCATGGTCCTCAATGAAATGGGCTGCTAAAGCAGAGCATGAAACATCATTCTCAATATAGGAGATGTGTTCTCGAATACGAGTCCTTACATCCCTTGTTGTCATTCCAATATATTGTTTTTTGTGCTCTGTGCATTCTACCAAGTATATTACATGGTCAGTAGAGCATTTGATACAACCTTTTATATTGTATTCATTTCCTGTTGTATATGATTTGCATGTTTTTGTCACTTTAATATACCCACATGCTCTACATCTTTTGTTCCCACATTTAAATGTGCCATTTGTTTGCAGCCAAGCACTCCCTGTGTTCTTTTCTTTATTTTTTTAGCTTGCTGGGTGACAGAATATTGGCCAGTGATTTACCCTTCTTATACACAAATCTACAGCCTTTTTCTATTACAGGTTTCAAAACATTGTCCCCATATATTAGGGGTAGGTATTTCTTAATAATATCACAGATTTCAGTGTACTGATTTGAATATTGGGTAATAAAGATTGGTCTTTCATCTTCCCTGTCATTTTTGTGCTTAATTTGTAGTAGATCTTTTCTTTCTATTTGATTTACTTTCTCACCAATGCTAGCTATTTGGTTTCGACGATTCCTTTTAGTACGAATCATCTGCTCTTTTATTATTCCCTTAATGACATGTTTAGGGTGATTACCCTGCTATTGGTTTTCTATACAGGTCTGTTATCACCCTTTTATTTTGTCTATCTGCAACCAAAACCAGGTCAAGGTAGTTGATTTTATCTTTATTCCAATCAGAGGTAAATTTCATTCCCATTTTGTTACTGTTTAGGTATGTCAGAAACATATTTTTCCCTGTTTCATCTCCATCCCATACAAAGAGCAAGTCATCTATAAACCTCTTATAGAGGAATATAGAGCCCTTGTATGGGTTGAGATCATTAGTGATAAGATTTTTCTCAAGCCATCCCATGAAGAGATTTGCATATGAGGGCGCAAACCGCGCCCCCATTGCAATCCCTTGTTTTTGTAAAAAAGAACTCCCCTTCGAACATAAAATAATTATGTTCAAGGAGGAACTCAATTATTTCAAGAATATAGTTCTTAAAGTAGGAGTCAAAGGATGTACCCAGATCCAGAAAGTATTCAACCGCTTTCAGACCTAGTCTATGGGGGATCATAGAATACAAAGATACAACATCTACTGACAGCCAGCTGAATGTATCTTTCCATTCAAACTCATCAAAGATGTTTAAAACATGCTTTGTATCTTTAAGATGGCTCTCTAGGTTCAAGACAAGGGGTTGTAGAATTCCATCAACCCAATTGGACAAAGGCTCCAACACAGATTCAAGGCCGGATATAAGGGGTCTCCATTTTATATCTGTTACGCCTTTATGTGTTTTTGGGAGATGGTAGAAAATGGTTATTCTTGGATTCTCAACATATAGAGAGTCAAAAGTATCTCTGTCCATGTACCCATTCTCTAAACCATCATCAAACAAAGACAAAAGCTTCTCTTGGATTCTCTGAGTTGGATTCCTGTTCAATTCAGCTGTCTATAAGACTCACTGATATACCATTCTCTGTCGCACACAACTATACTGTTGCCTTTATCAGACCGTTTGATCACGATCTTATCATTTCCTTCTAGTTTTTTCAGAGCTTCCCTTTCTTTTTTAGTAAGATTAGGTTTGGGGTGCACCTATTTCTCGAATTCTTTAAGGGTCGTTAGATCTTCTAACACTCTTTTGTGAAAGAGCTCCAGCTGGGTACCTCTAGCCCTAGTGGGATAGAAGCTGGATCTTTGCTTTTTAATATTATGTCCCTTTGATCTTTCTCTTTCAGACTGTTCTAATGTAATCATAGCGGGACTACTTTCAGTAACTTCTGTTTTAAAATATTTTTTGATGGTCAATTGTCTAATAAATTTATTCACATCTAGAATAGTCTGAAAGAGATTAAAGTCACTACTTGGACAGAAACCTAGGCCATAGTTCAATACTTTTATTTCAGAGTCACTCAGGGGGTGGGAGGATATGTTAAGAACTGCTCCCTGTAGGACTATTTCTCCTTCTGATTTATCTGTCTCAGTTGGTACCTGTTTTTTGGCTTTTCGCTCTTTTCCATACCTCCCCCCTTGTTTACATCCCCGACTACTTGAAAAACCTGTTTCTCAGGCTCATTACCTTTAGTGCTCGGCATTTTAGGCCTAGCTCCTAGATCTCTTTCTTTTGTGTTTTGTTTTTTAGGATTTTCTATGCTTATGGTTGTACACTCTCATTCTTCTGTTTCTGATTGTGAGTAACCATCAGAGGTTATAAAGTCTGTATCGACAGCTAGATCTTTGCTATATTTTGATTCTACATTGCTGAAAGTAACTTTTTTATTTTTGTTTTTGTTGTTTTTGTTCTTTCCTTGCTTATATCATTTCTGTTTTTTAGTGTAATTTCCTGAGTTTTGTGTTTGATCCTCATTACTAGTTAAGTTCTTTTCTCATCTTTGATGAGTTTGAATGGAAAGATACATTCAGCTGGCTGTCAGTAGATGTCGTATCTTTGTATTCTATGATCCCCCATAGACTAGGTCTGAAAGCGGTTGAATACTTTCTGGATCTGGGTACATCCTTTGATTCCTACTTTAAGAACTATATTCTTGAAATAATTGAGTTCCTCCTTGAACATAATTATTTTATGTTTGAGGGGGAGTTCTTTTTACAAAAACAAGGGATTGCAATGGGGGCGCAGTTTGCGCCCTCATATGCAAATCTCTTCATGGGATGGCTTGAGAAAAATCTTATCACTAATGATCTCAACCCATACAAGGGCTCTATATTCCTCTATAAGAGGTTTATAGATGACTTGCTCTTTGTATGGGATGGAGATGAAACAGGGAAAAATATGTTCCTGACATACCTAAACAGTAACAAAATGGGAGTGAAATTTACCTCTGATTGGAATACAGATAAAATCAACTACCTTGACCTGGTTTTGGTTGCAGATAGACAAAATAAAAGGGTGATAACAGACCTGTATAGAAAATCAATAGCAGGGAATGCATTACTGCACGCCAAGAGTAATCACCCTAAACATGTCATTAAGGGAATAATAAAAGGTCAGATGATTCGTACTAAAAGGAACTGTTCTCAGAAAGAAGGCTATGACAGGGCAAAATCTGAACTAACAGAAAGGATGGTAGCTAGGGGATACAATCGTCAAAACCAAATAGCTAGCATTGGTGAGAAAGTAAATAGAAAGAAAAGATCTACTACAAATTAAGCACAAAAATGACAGGGAAGATGAAAGACCAATCTTTATTACCCAATATTCAAATCAGTACACTGAAATCTGTGATATTATTAAGAAATACCTACCCCTAATATATGGGGACAATGTTTTGAAACCTGTAATAGAAAAAGGCTGTAGATTTGTGTATAAGAAGGGTAAATCACTGGCCAATATTCTGTCACCCAGCGAGCTAAAAAATAAAGAAAAGAACACAGGGAGTGCTTGGCTGCAAACAAATGGCACATTTAAATGTGGGAACAAAAGATGTAGAGCATGTGGGTATATTAAAGTGACAAAAACATGCAAATCATATACAACAGGAAATGAATACAATATAAAAGGTTGTATCAAATGCTCTACTGACCATGTAATATACTTGGTAGAATGCACAGAGCACAAAAAACAATATATTGGAATGACAACAAGGGATGTAAGGACTCGTATTCAAGAACACATCTCCTATATTGAGAATGATGTTTCATGCTCTGCTTTAGCAGCCCATTTCATTGAGGACCATAATCAGAATCTAAAATCCTTCAGCTGGTCCGCTATAGAACATATATGTAGATCCCACAGAGGGGGTGATAGGCTGAATATTCTTAAAAAGCAAGAGGCATACTGGATCTTCGTTTTCAAACCTTTAGTTCCAGAAGGATTTAACTCTGAACATGATATTATAAACTGTTGGGTATAATGTCCTTTTGATAATGTATGAGAAGAGATTTACATCACTATAGCTATGCATCTCTAAGGGAGTATGTCCTCAATATATAATCTGAAATGAATGTAATATTGTAACTTTATTCCCTCTATTCTATATTCTAAAACTTTTTATGAAACCTGTCTAAGGGATACACATAATATATATTAAGTTTACCTTTAAGTGTCCTACATATAGTCATAAATTAATACTATTTAAAAGTCTATACACTAAAATTGAAATTCTAAGAAATTGCAATACCTATCTAGGTACTCTTTATGACTATATATATTGGATAACCTATGTATATATTAGTAAGAATTATTTTCTGTAATTATAGAGTCTTAATGTTTAAATGTAAATATATAGAAACTATCTAACTTGTTTAAGCAACATATGCAATGGATAGTAAATGTCTATTACTGTGATCATTGAGTTAAACCTATGTCTAGAGAGCCAACCCCCACAAACCAATGATTGGAGTAAAAACTGATGGGAGTGTACCTGCAAACAGGTAATAAGTCCCAGGTAGGAGAGGTTCCCGTATGGTCTATGATTAAGGTGGTCAGGATCCGCCGAAACGCGTAAGACCGAACCTCTCAGCAGCTCCCACGGATTTGTGTGTGTGTCTCTGTAACTCATTCTGTGGAAAGATTGCTTTTATCCGTTGATGTAAGAAATAAAGAATACCTTTTAGCCTATTGGATTGGGATCCGTCTTCTCTTTTGTATCGATACTAATTTTGCAAACAGGGAGGAGTTTGCTACAGGACCCCACGCCATTTGTGAGCGGCACTTTGGATAGTGTGCAGTGCTATAACTGAAAGAGAATCGGAACAGCTACAAGTTTACCTGGAAGAAGCAGCATCCGCATTTGTGGAGGTGAAAACAAACGGAGGACGAAGTTCACCACCAGGTAAGACCTGGAACCCAAAGAGGGCACTCACATCCAAAACAGAAGGACGAGTTGAGGCTACCGCATGAGGAGCGGGGTGAGTGAAACGGCTTGTCTTAAAGTTGTAAGCCTAAGTTTATTCCGCTGTGATCACTGAAGCTGCGAGGGTAAATTGGCTGTGAAATAAACGCTGACACTTTACACTGCACACTGTTGTCTGTATAATTGATTGGTATATGGGACTTTGCAACCTGCATATTTCTTAATTTTATTTATATTTTTTAAAAACAGAATTTATGCTTACCTGATAAATTACTTTCTCTTGTGATGTATCGAGTCCACGGATTCATCCTTTACTTGTGGGATATTCTCCTTCCCAACAGGAAGTGGCAAAGAGAGCACACAGCAGAGCTGTCCATATAGCTCCCCCTCTAGCTCCACCCCCCAGTCATTCGACCGAAGGTTAGGAAGAAAAAGGAGAAACCATAGGGTGCAGTGGTGACTGTAGTTTAAACAAAAACACTACCTGACTTAATAGCCAGGGCGGGCCGTGGACTTGATATATCACAAGAGAAAGTAATTTATCAGGTAAGCATAAATTCTGTTTTCTCTTGTAAGATGTATCGAGTCCACGGATTCATCCTTTACTTGTGGGATACCAATACCAAAGCTTTAGGACACGGATGAAGGGAGGGAACAAGACAGGTACCTTAAACGGAAGGCACCACTGCTTGTAAAACCTTTCTCCCAAAAATAGCCTCCGAAGAAGCAAAAGTATTGAATTTGTAAAATTTGGAAAAAGTATGCAGCGAAGACCAAGTCGGTGCCTTACAAATCTGTTCAACAGAAGCCTCATTTTTAAAAGCCCATGTGGAAGCCACTGCTCTGGTAGAATGAGCAATAATTGTTTCGGGAGGCTGCTGGCCAGCAGTCTCATAGGCCAAACGGATGATGCTTTTCAGCCAAAAGGAAAGAGAGGTAGCAGTCGCCTTCTGACCTCTCCTCTTACCAGAATAGATAACAAACAATGAAGTTGTTTGTCTGAAATCCTTAGTTGCTTGTAAATAGAACTTTAAAGAACGAACCACATCAAGATTGTGTAACAGACGTTCCTTCTTCGAAGAAGGATTAGGACACAGAGAAGGAACAACAATTTCCTGGTTAATATTCTTATTGGACACAACCTTAGGAAGAAAACCGGGTTTGGTACGCAAAACTACCTTATCTGCATGGAAAACCAGGTAAGGTGAATCACACTGTAAAGCAGATAACTCTGATACTCTTCGAGCAGAAGAGAAAGCTACCAAAAACAAAACTTTCCAAGATAAAAGCTTAATATCTATGGAATGTAAAGGTTCAAACGGAACCCCTTGCAGAACTGAAAGAACTAAATTCAGACTCCATGGCGGAGCCACAGGTCTATAAACAGGCTTGATTCTAACTAAAGCCTGACTAAATGTTTGAACATCTGGTACCTCTGCCAGACGTTTGGGGAAAAGAATAGATAAAGCAGATATCTGTCCTTTTAAGGAACTAGCTGATAATCCTTTCTCCAATCCTTCTTGGAGAAAAGACAATATTCTGGGAATCCTAAACTTACTCCATGAGTAACCTTTGGATTCACACCAAAAAAGATATTTTCGCCAAATCTTATGGTAGATTTTCCTGGTGACAGGCTTTCTAGCCTGAATCAGGGTATCAATAACCGACTCAGAGAAACCATGCTTTGATAAAATTAGGCGTTCAATCTCGAAGCAGTCAGACGCAGAGAAATTAGATTTGGATGCTTGAAAGGACCTTGTATTAGAAGGTCCTGCCTCACTGGTAGCGTCCATGGTGGGACAGATGACATGTCCACTAGATCTGCATACCAGGTCCTGCGTGGCCACGCAGGCACTATCAGAACCACCAAAGCCCTCTCCTGCTTGATTCTGGCAACCAGACGAGGGAGGAGAGGAAACGGTGGAAAAACATAGGCCAGATTGAAGGACCAAGGCGCTGCTAGAGCATCTATCAGCACCGCCTGGGGATCCCGGGACCTGGACCTGTAAAGAGGAAGTTTGGTGTTCTGACGGGACGCCATCAGATCCAATTATGGAGTGCCCCATAGCTGAGTCAGCTGGGCAAATACCTCCGGGTGGAGTTCCCACTCCCCCGGGTGAAAAGTCTGACGACTTAGAAAATCCGACTCCCAGTTGTCTACTCCTGGGATGTGAATTGCTGAGAGATGGCAGGAGTGATCCTCCGCCCACCTAATTATTTTGGTTACCTCCGTCATTGCTAGGGAACTCCTTGTTCCCCCTTGATGATTGACGTAAGCTACAGTCGTGATGTTGTCCGACTGAAATCTGATGAATTTGGCCGCAGCTAGCTGAGGCCATGCCTGAAGCGCGTTGAATATCGCCCTCAGTTCCAGAATGTTTATCGGGAGAAGAGCTTCTTCCCGAGACCATAAGCCCTGAGCTTTCAGGGAGTCCCAGACTGCACCCCAGCCCAACAGGCTGGCATCGGTCGTTAAAATGATCCACTCTGGTCTGCGGAAACACATTCCCTGAGACAGGTGATCCTGAGACAACCACCAGAGAAGAGAATCTCTGGTCCCCTGGTCCAGCTGTATTTGAGGAGACAAATCTGCATAATCCCCATTCCACTGTTTGAGCATGCATAGTTGCAGTGGTCTGAGGTGTATCCGTGCAAAAGGGACTATGTCCATTGCCGCTACCATCAGTCCGATTGTCTCCATGCACTGAGCTACAGATGGCTGAGGAATGGAATAAAGGACTCGGCAAGTGGTTAAGAGTTTTTTTTTCTAGATAAGGTGCCACTGCTATGCCCCGCGGTCTTAGAACCGCCAGGAGGGACCCTAGCACCTTTGTGAAAATTCTGGGAGCAGTGGCCAACCCAAAAGGAAGAGCCACAAACTGGTAATGCTTGTCCAGAAAGGCGAACCTGAGAAACTGGTGATGATCTTTGTGGATAGGAATGTGCAGATACGCATCCTTTAAATCCACAGTGGTCATATATTGACCCTCCTGGATCATTGGTAAGATTGTCCGAATGGTCTCCATCTTGAATGATGGGACTCTGAGGAATTTGTTTAGAATTTTGAGATCCAGGATTGGGCTGAAAGTTCCTTCTTTCTTTGGAACCACAAACAGGTTTGAGTAAAAACCCAGCCCTTGTTCCGCAATTGGAACTGGGTGGATCACTCCCATTGTATGTAGGTCTTCTACACAGTGTAAGAATGCCTCTTTCTTTGTCTGGTCTGAAGACAGACGAGAAATGTGGAACCTTCCCCTTGGAGGGGAGTCCTTGAATTCTAGAAGATATCCCTGGGATACAATCTCTAAGGCCCAGGGATCGTGTACATCTCTTGCCCAGGCCTGAGTGAAGAGAGAGAGTCTGCCCCCTACTAGATCCGGTCCCGGATCTGGGGCTACCCCATCATGCTGTCTTGGAGGCAGCTGCAGGCTTCTTGGCCTGTTTACCCTTGTTCCAGCCCTAGTAAGGTTTCCAGGCTGCCCTGGGTTGTGCAGCGTTACCCTCTTGCTTTGCAGCAGGGGAGGATGAAGCGAGACCGCTCCTGAAAGTCCAAAAGGAACGAAAATTATTTTGTTTGTTCTTTGTCTTTGATTTCTGAAATAATCTCTTTCAATTCAGGCCCGAAGAGGGTCTTTCCTTTGAAAGGGATGTTCAATAGTTTGGATTTTGATGACCCATCGGCCGACCAGGACTTTAGCCATAGCGCCCTGCGCGCTAAAATGGTGAAACCTGAATTCTTTGCCGCTAACTTAGCTAGTTGGAAAGCGGCATCTGTGATAAAAGAATTAGCCAGCTTAAGAGCCTTAATTCTGTCCATAATGTCCCCATATGAGGTCTCCGTCTGGAGCGCATCTTCCAGCGCCTCGAACCAGAAAGCAGCTGCAGTGGTTACAGGAACAATGCACGCAATAGGTTGGAGAAGAAAACCTTGTTGAACAAAAAGTTTCTTAAGTAAACCCTCTAATTTTTTATCCATAGGGTCTTTAAAAGCACAACTGTCTTCAATTGGTATAGTTGTGAGTTTAGCAAGTGAAAAAACAGCCCCCTCCACCTTAGGGACCGTCTGCCACGAGTCCCGCATGGGGTTAGATATGGGGAACATTTTCTTAAAAACAGGAGGGGGAACGAAGGGAATACCTGGTCTATCCCACTCCCTAGTAACGATATCCGCAATCCTCTTAGGGACCGGAAACACATCAGTGTAAACAGGAACTTCTAGGTACTTGTCCATTTTACACAATTTCTCTGGAACCACCAAAGGGTCGCAGTCATCCAGAGTAACTAATACCTCCCTGAGCAATAAGCGGAGGTGTTCTAGTTTAAATTTAAAATCCAACGTATCTGAATCTGTCTGAGGAGAAACCTTTCCTGAATCGGAAATTTCTCCCTCAGACAGCACATCCCTCGCCCCCACTTGAGAGTGTTGTGAGGGTATATCGGATACGGCTACTAAAGCATCAGAATGCTCATTATCTGTTCTTAAAACCGAGCTATCACGCTTTGCAGGTAACACGGGCAGTTTAGATAAGAACACCGAAAGGGTATTATTCATAACTGCCGCCAAGTCTTGCACGGTAAAAAAGATAGACGCACTAGAGGTGCTAGGCGTCGCTTGAGCGGGCGTAACTGGTTGTGACACTTGGGGAGAGGTTGACGGGCTAACCTCGTTACCTTCTGTCTGAGAATCATCTTGGGCCACATTTTTAAGTGCAACAATATGTTCTTTAAAGTGTATAGACATATCAGTACAAGTGGGACACATTCTGAGAGGGGGTTCCACCATGGCTTCTAAACACAATGAACAAGGATTTTCCTTGGTGTCAGACATGTTTAACAGACTAGTAGTAATACAAACAGGCTTGGAAATCACTTTAATCAAGTAAAAACACACTTTGAAAAAAACGTTACTGTGCCTTTAAGAGATAAAAAAGGCACACAATTTTGCAAAACAGTGAAAAAATGCAGCAAACTTTTCGAAATTTTTACAGTATGTACCTAAAGCATTAGTAAGATTGCACCACTAGCAATATAAACAATTAACCCCTTAATGCCCAAACCGGATCGACAGAAGCCAAAAAAAACGGTTAAGGAAACTTCAGCACCTTGCCACAGCTCTGCTGTGGCCCTACCTGCCCTTGGGAACCAGATTTGTGGGGAAAAAGCTTCTTATATGCCCTCAAACTGCAGCAGGACCCTCCATGTGAAAACAGCCTGAACTTCTAGTCAAAATAACTGCGCATCTGAGGCGCAAAATTAGGCCACTCCCACCTCACTCCGGTGCTTGTGAGGCCTAAAGAAACACTCCCAAGTGTTTTAGTAATAGCCATGTGGATAACAACCCCTGAAAGAAACCCAAAGGAACCTTCAAAGTGTCTCAAAAAACGATATTTTCAATAAAAACCGTTTGCCCTGAAGTAGTGTCAACCAGCATAAACTAGCCCTGTTATGTAAGCTTGAAATTCCATACTTAGTCTCTGAACACAGCTTACCCTTCCCTCATGGGGATATTAACAGTCTTTTCTAGCATTATCACAGTCTTGTCTAGAAATAAATGACTGAACATACCTTATTGCAGCCTAACCTGCAAACCGTTCCCCCCAACTGAAGTTCTCTTGTACTCCTCAGTCCTGTGTGGTAACAGCAGTGGATTTTAGTTAAAACCTGCTAAAATCATCTTCCTCCCTGCAGAAATCTTCATCTACTAGAGAGTAAATAGTACACACCGGTACCATTTAAAATAACAAACTCTTGCTTGTAGAAAATAAAAACTACAATTCTAACACCACATTCACTTTACCCTTCCGATTGCTTAGAGCCGGCAAAGAGAATGACTGGGGGGTGGAGCTAGAGGGGGAGCTATATGGACAGCTCTGCTGTGTGCTCTCTTTGCCACTTTCTGTTGGGAAGGAGAATATCCCACAAGTAAAGGATGAATCCGTGGACTCGATACATCTTACAAGAGAAATTATATTTAAGTTAGGGGGGTGTTAGGGTTAGGGTTAGATTTAGGGGTTAATACATTTAATATAGTAGCAGCGACGTTGGGGGCGGCAGATTAGGGGTTAATAAATGTAGGTAGGTGTCGGCGATGTTAGGGCCGGCAGATTAGGGGTTAATAAAATGTAACTAGTGTTTGCGAGGTGGGAGTGCAGCTGTTTAGGGGTTAATATATTTATTAAAGTGGCGGCGATGTACGGTCGGCATATTAGGGGTTAAACATTTTAGTTAAGTGTTTGCAATGTGGGGGGGGGGCTCGGTTTAGGGGTTAATAGGTAGTTTATGGGTGTTAGTGTACTTTTAGCACTTTAGTTAAGAGTTTTATGTTACGGCGTTAGCCCATAAAACTCTTATCTACTTACTTTTAAATGCGGTAGGAGTCTGGACAGGAGAGGGTCTATCGCTCACTTTTTCCAGCAATCGTAATACCGGCGTTAGGCAAATCCCATTAAAAAGATAGGATACGCAATTGACGTAAGAGGATTTGCGGTATGCTAAAATCGCGGAAAAAAAGTGAGCGGTACACCTGTACCTGCCAGACTCGTAATACCAGCGGGCATTAAAAAGCAGCGTTGGGACCCCTCAACGCTGCTTTTTAAGGCTAACGCAAGACTCGTAATCTAGGCGAGTGTTTGCAGTAATATCGGTAATAGATTTTACAGTACCAGTTTCCTCTGACAAAATGTCACAAACATACAATTCTTCACTATTCCCTTCTTGCTTGTTCACTGGTTCCTGATTTATCTGTTACCATTGCCTCTGGCAGCTTACTGGCTTCACTCTCAGTGTTGCGGTCATCTATTTTTCCTTTTTCCTCAAGGATAGTTGGTGGCAGTGCATAAGGTTGCACACCTGTAGACTCACTAGGGCTTTCCTTTGTGGTTGCATAGATATCAACTTCATGAGGTCTGACATCAGTTGGCTGAAGAAATACATTTATTTTGCGTTGTTTGGCCATCATTTTTTGTTCTTACTTTTTTTTTCTTACGCGTTTGCGCGCCACTTTTAGATTAAGGCAGCATCTGAAACAAAGTGAAATCAGAAGATTAGCTAACTAATAAAGACTCTAAACATGTTGAATACACATAATACAATCAACAGCAACATGACCAAGTATTTTCTTTACTGAATATATATATTGTTTTGATTTAAAGGGACACTGTACTCCAGATTATTTAACCCCATTAGACATTATTAGCATTTCAATACCTAACATAGATTAGCAGGTCTGTTTTACTTGCAGGACTAGCATTGGCCCATTGTTATGGGCATCTCCTGGAGAATACAGGTGATGGATTTAATAAGCACAAGTAGCTATTTAAAATACAAATAATAGTCATGAAAGAACAATTTCATATACATTTAATACACTGCAGTAGGTATAACAAGTCATTTTAAATATATTTTAGGGGAAAACAAATTTTACAGTACATTGGACCTTAAAGAAAAAATGCAAATGCCATAAAAAAACATTACACCCAAATATTTATGATATTTTGCAAAGGTCTTCTGGCTTTACTACTGATAACTATTAACTAATGCACTATAAGATTAGCTAGACATTTTAGGGCCGATTTATCATATGTCTGGCGGACATGATCCGCTGTAGGGGATCATGTCTGCCAGACATCGATAAATGCAGACAGAATACGCAGTCGGCATTTATCATTGCACAAGCAGTTCTGGTGAGTTGCTTGTGAATTGCCGCCCCTTGCAGATTTGTGGCCAATCGGCTGCTAGCAGGGGTTGTCAATCAACCCGATCGTATCTGATCGTGCGGATTGCTGTCCACTGTCTCAGGGGTGGCAGACAAGTTAAAAGCACTGCAGCCTCAAGGCTCGTGCGGAAAGGGGTATACTGTCCCATTCGGGCCGTGATAAATCGGCCCCAGAGTGTTGACAGACAGATTACTAAGTGTATTGGCAAAGTAATTTTTTTCACAGTAATTTCAAAAAAATAATTCCCAACATATATTTAATTTTTCATTGAAATTAAATTCTTACCTGTTGTATAGATAATCACAAGACCAAACACAATGAAAACAGCAACAAATAAGCCTATAAATCAAAAGTGACACCCTTATGAGAAACAGTAGGCAAATAAATTATAAGACTCTTGTCTTTTACAACTCATCTTTATAAACCACTTCTGAACTATCGGATCAGTATATAATAAACTACTTTTAGAAAACACCACACTTACTAACCTTCACACTCTACTGTTTGTATTGTTAAAAAAAAAAAAAAAAGTGAAATCTATATAAACAAGTTAAAATGAAAAATGATTTGCAAAGCTTCTCATTCACAAATAAATCAATTAATTCAATAGCACAAAAAAACTTAAAGGTGCAGTAAAAACTTTGAGATTGTAATACAGAATGTTTAAAAATAATTAAAATTAAACTTTCATGATTCAGATAGATCATACAATTTTAAGTTTTCATTTTTCTTCTCTTGGTATCCTTTGTAAGGATTCACAATGCAGTACTGGGAGCTAGCTGAACTCATAGGGTGAATAGGCACACAAAAGAGCGAATATAATTTAAAAAGGATATTAAACAGTGCTACTTTGTTAAAGGGATAGTAAACCCCAAATGTTTCTTTTATGATTCAGATAGAACATACAATTTTAAACAACTTTCCAATTTAATTCTATTATCACATTTTCTTCATTCTCTTGTTATCCATTGCTGAAGGGACAGCATTGCACTACTGACAGGAAGCTAAAAATATCTATTTAGCCAATCACAAGAGACAAATGTGTGCAGGCACCAATTAGCAGCAGCTCCCACTAGTGTATGATATGTGCGTATTTATTTTTTAACAAGGGATACTAAGAGAATGAAGCACATTTGAAAATAGAAGTGAATTTAAAAGTGTCTTTCAATGGGCGGCTATATCTGAATCATGCAAGTTTAATTTTGACTTTCCTATCCCTTTATAGCAAAAAAAATATAAAAATAACAAAATTTATGATTACCTGATAAATTTCTTTCCAAACATGGAGAGTCCACAACGTCATTCCAATTAATAGTGGTATATTCAACTCCTGGCCAGCAGGAGGAGGCAAAGAGCACCCAAGCAAAGCTGATAAGTGTAACTTCCCTTACCCATAACCCCCAGTCATTAAGCCAAAGGAAAATGGAAAAAGAAGAAACACAAGGGTGAAAAGGTGCCTGAGGTTTACTAAAAAAAACTGCCGAATTATAATCAAAATAAAGGGCAGGGTCGTGGACTCTCCATGCCCGGAAAGAAAGAAATTTATCAGGTAAGCATAAATTTTGTTTTCTTTCCTATGACATTGAGAGTCCACGACATCATTCCAATTACTAGTGGGAACCAATATCCAAGCTAGAGGTCACGGAATGAACAGGGAGGGAGAACAAGGCAGGAGGACCTAAAGAGAAGGCACCAAATTGGTGCTTGAAGAACCTTTCTACCCAAAGCAGGGCCGGTGCAAGGATTTTTGTCTACAAAGGCAAAGGTGCATTTTGACCCCCCCCCGTGTATGTATATATATATATTTATTTATATATACTGTATACATCCTCACACATTTGTTTCCCTCTCATAGCTCCACCGCTGTCCGTCTGAGCCGCCTCCAGCCTTTCACGTCACTCACTGACTGACAGACTGTGTGCACGTGACACACAGAAGTCTCTCAGTCAGATAGGCGGCCATTACGCTGAGTGCCAATACATAGTAGCACAAGTTAGTCAACTCAAGCTCTCTCTGAACTGTCCACTACCAGTGGGTGTCCACACACACGTGATGCACAGAAGTCTCTCAGTCAGATAGGTGGCCGTTACGCTGAGTGCTGATGCGTAGCAGCACAAGTGAGTCGCCTCGAGTTCTCTCTGAACTTCCCAGTACCAGTGGGTGCCCACACACATGCCCTCCTACTAACCCCTGCCCATGATGCATAATGTAAATGTGAAGGGTCTGGACAGTGTCTGACTCCTGAGTGAAAAACAGTCAGTGAACAGTGTGCCATGTGCTGCCACTGTGCGCACATACATTTTTCAATACTCAAGCTGCTTTGAATGCCGGCAGCTAGGTAAATCCGGCACCCCCCTGCTGAGGGCGCACTAAGGCGGCCCCCTCGACTGCCTTACACAAGTACCGACCCTGCCCCAAAGAAGCCTCAGTCAAGGCAAAAGTATCAAATTTGTAGAATTTGGAAAAAGACCATGTTGCCGCCTTGCAAATCTGTTCCACAGAAGCTTCATCTTTGAAAGCCCAAGAAGAGAAGACAGCCCTAGCGGAATGAGCCGTAATTCTCTCAGGAGCTGCTGTCCAACAGTCTCATAAGCCAAACGATTCATACTTCTTAACCAGAGGGAAAGAGAAGTAGAAGTGGCCTTCTGACCCTTACGCTTTCCAGAGAAAACAGGGCAGAAGATTGCCGAAAATCTTTAGAAGTTTGAAGGAAAAACTTAGAGTACGCACAACATTTAGGTTATGCAAAAGACATTCCTTATGAGAAGAAGGATTAGGACAAAAAGAAGGAACAACAAATTCCTGATTAATGTTTCGATCCGACACCACCTTAGGGAGAAACCTCAGTTTAGTACAAAGGACCACTTTATCTGCTTGCAAAATAAGGTACAGGGAGTCACACTGCAGAGCTGAAAGCTCAGAAACTCTGCAAGCGGAAGTAATAGCAAGGAGAAACAAAAACTTTCCAACATAACACTTTTAGAACTAGATAAAGGCTCTACGGAGGAGCAACAGGAGTAAACATAGGCCTGATTCTAACCAGGACCTGAACCAAGGCTTGAACATCTGGCAAGTCTGCCAGACATATGTGCAAAAGGATAGATAAAGCATAAATCTGACCCTTCAAAGTACTTACCAACAAACTCTTCACCAGGTCTCCTGAAAAAAGACAAAATCCAGGAAATTCTCACCCGTCTCAAGGAGAAATCCTTAGATTCGCACCAATAAAGATATTTACGCCATACCTTATGGTAAATTTGCGAGAAACAGGTTTGCGAGCCTGAAGCATAGTATCAAAGACCACTTCAGAAAATTGTACAAGGATTAAGAGTGCGCTCAAAAAGAGCTCTACCACAATACTAATTCTATCGACAATTAAGTAATATAATTGGAATGGAGTCCAAACTTTCCAATAATAAATAAAACTATGTTTTTTATTTAGTATTTTACTTAAAACTTTATAAACAGTAAATCATACACATAAATAAAATAGATTAAGGTGCAACTTATATCTGCTACACAATAGATACAATGTAATTTAAACCTTTGTTATGTCAACAGCAAGAATATGAGGTATATTTCAGCGTGTTTTTTATTTTCTGTCACTTATTTTATATCCAAACTTTGCAACGTTAATGGTTTTTGGTAATTCTAAAATCGTGTGACATACAAAAGTGTTAGATGCTGAGTTAAGCACGATAAACGGAAAAACCCACATTAAGCTGGCCAGCTTTGATCATGACTCAGACCGATGAAAGCTGGCCAGCTTAATGTGGGTTTTTCCTAAGTAAAGCACTGGATTGTATCTAAAAAAGGAGTGATACTGACAGCTTGTAAAGTCTCGTTTTTGGATACTATTTGAACTTTTGGCAAAACTCCTAAGTGTAAAAAGGTGTCAAAGGGACCCATGTTTAGTGAGATTATTGCCCTCGGAACACTCACTGACTGATCGCCACATACGGAACATATTGCCGTTTTCAAAAAACTACTCACCGGTAATCTGACCCAGTGATTGGTGGATGAGCCTAGCACGTGTTTGAGACACGTCAGAATCCAACCTAACGGCTGACAGGACGCCGAACACTCTACACTAAAGAGGCAAATACAGAGATAGGAACCGGGTCAGAGAAAGACTTCTGAAACTTTCGGATTCTGGTGAGTTACTCATCTGCATGGGCAATATTGATCCTCAAAGTTAAAAGCACATAAGAGACATTTAAAAATATAAAATCCCTGGAACCCAAAAATATTGTGCTTAACTCAGCATCTAACTAACACTTTTGTATGTCACACGATTTTAGAATTACCAAAAACCATTAACGTTGCAAAGTTTGGATATAAAATAAGTGACAGAAAATAAAAAACACGCTGAAATATACCTCATATTCTTGCTGTTGACATAACAAAGGTTTAAATTACATTGTATCTATTGTGTAGCAGATATAAGGTGCACCTTAATCTATTTTATTTATGTGTATGATTTACTGTTTATAAAGTTTTAAGTAAAATACTAAATAAAAAAACATAATTTATGCTTACCTGATAAATTTATTTCTCTTGTAGTGTAGTCAGTCCACGGGTCATCCATTACTTATGGAATATATCTCTTCCTAACAGGAAGCTGCAAGAGGATCACCCAAGCAGAGCTGCTATATAGCTCCTCCCCTCACATGTCATATTCAGTCATTCGACCAAAGCAGACGAGAAAGGAGAAACCATAGGGTGCAGTGGTGACTGGAGTTTAATTAAAATTTAGATCTGCCTTAAAGACAGGGCGGGCCATGGACTGACTACACTACAAGAGAAATAAATTTATCAGGTAAGCATAAATTATGTTTTCTCTTGTTAAGTGTAGTCAGTCCACGGGTCATCCATTACTTATGGAATACCAATACCAAAGCTAAAGTACACGGATGAAGGGAGGGACAAGGCAGGAACATTAAACAGAAGGAACCACTGCCTGAAGTACCTTTCTCCCAAAAATAGCCTCCGAAGAAGCAAAAGTGTCAAATTTGTAAAATTTTGAAAAGGTGTGAAGCGAAGACCAAGTCGCAGCCTTGCAAATCTGTTCAACAGAGGCCTCATTTTTAAAGGCCCAGGTGGAAGCCACAGCTCTAGTAGAATGAGCTGTAATCCTTTCAGGAGGCTGCTGTCCAGCAGTCTCATAGGCTAAACGTATTATGCTACGAAGCCAAAAAGAGAGAGAGGTAGCCGAAGCCTTTTAACCTCTTCTCTGTCCAGAGTAAACGACAAACAGGGAAGAAGTTTGACGAAAATCTTTAGTTGCCTGCAAATAGAACTTCAGGGCACGGACTACGTCCAGATTATGCAAAAGTCGTTCCATCTTTGAAGAAGGGTTAGGACACAGTGATGGAACAACAATCTCTTGATTGATATTCCTGTTAGAAACTACCTTAGGTAAGAACCCAGGTTTAGTACGCAGAACTACCTTGTCTGAATGAAAAATCAGATAAGGAGAATCACAATGTAAGGCAGATAACTCAGAGACTCTTCGAGCCGAGGAAATAGCCATCAAAAACAAAACCTTCCAGGATAACAGCTTGATATCAATGGAATGAAGGGGTTCAAATGGAACGCCTTGAAGAACATTAAGAACCAAGTTTAAGCTCCACGGCGGAGCAACAGTCTTAAACACAGGCTTAATCCTAGTTAAAGCCTGACAAAAAGCCTGAACGTCTGGAATTTCAGCCAGACGTTTGTGTAGAAGAATAGACAGAGCAGAAATCTGTCCCTTTAACGAACTAGCAGATAAGCCCTTTTCTAAACCCTCTTGTAGAAAGGACAATATCCTAGGAATCCTAACCTTACTCCATGAGTAACTCTTGGATTCGCACCAATATAAATATTTACGCCATATCTTATGGTAAATTTTTCTGGTAACAGGCTTCCTAGCCTGTATTAAGGTATCAATAACCGACTCCGAGAAGCCACGCTTTGATAGAATCAAGCGTTCAATCTCCATGCAGTCAGCCTCAGAGAAATTAGATTTGGATGGTTGAAAGGACCCTGAATTAGAAGGTCCTGTCTCAGAGGCAGAGACCACGGTGGACAGGACGACATGTCCACTAGGTCTGCATACCAGGTCCTGCGTGGCCACGCAGGCGCTATCAGAATCACCGAAGCTCTCTCCTGTTTGATCTTGGCAATCAAACGAGGAAGCATCGGGAATGGTGGAAACACATAAGCCATGTTGAAGACCCAAGGGGCTGTCAGAGCATCTATCAGCACCGCTCCCGGGTCCCTGGACCTGGATCCGTAACAAGGAAGCTTGGCGTTCTGGCGAGACGCCATGAGATCCAGATCTGGTTTGCCCCAACGATGAATCAGTTGAGCAAAGACCTCCGGATGAAGTTCCCACTCCCCCGGATGAAAAGTCTGGCGACTTAGAAAATCCGCCTCCCAGTTCTCCACGCCTGGGATGTAAATCGCTGACAGGTGGCAAGAGTGAGACTCTGCCCAGCGAATTATCTTTGAGACTTCCAACATCGCTAGGGAACTTCTGGTTCCCCCTTGATGGTTGATGTAAGCCACAGTCGTGATGTTGTCCGACTGAAATCTGATGAACCTCAGAGTTGCTAACTGAGGCCAAGCTAGGAGAGCATTGAATATTGCTCTTAATTCCAGAATATTTATTGGGAGGAGTTTCTCCTCCTGAGTCCATAATCCCTGAGCTTTCAGGGAGTTCCAGACTGCGCCCCAGCCTAGAAGGCTGGCGTCTGTTGTTACAATCGTCCAATCTGGCCTGCGAAAGGTCATCCCCTTGGACAGATGTGGCCGAGAAAGCCACCATAGAAGAGAATCTCTGGTCTCTTGATCCAGATTTAGTAGGGGGGACAAATCTGAGTAATCCCCGTTCCACTGACTTAGCATGCACAATTGCAGCGGTCTGAGATGCAGGCGCGCAAATGGTACTATGTCCATTGCCGCTACCATTAAGCCGATTACTTCCATGCACTGAGCTACTGACGGGTGTGGAATGGACTGAAGGACACGGCAAGCATTTAGAAGTTTTGATAACCTGGCCTCTGTCAGGTAAATTTTCATCTCTACAGAATCTATAAGAGTCCCTAGAAAGGGAACTCTTGTAAGTGGTAATAGAGAACTCTTTTCCACGTTCACCTTCCACCCATGCGACCTCAGAAATGCCAGAACTATCTCTGTATGAGACTTGGCAGTTTGAAAACTTGACGCTTGTATCAGAATGTCGTCTAGGTACGGAGTCACCGCTATGCCTCGCGGTCTTAGTACCGCCAGAAGTGAGCCCAGAACTTTTGTAAAGATTCTTGGAGCCGTAGCTAATCCGAAGGGAAGAGCTACAAACTGGTAATGCCTGTCTAGGAAAGCAAATCTTAGGTACCGATAATGATCCTTGTGAATCGGTATGTGAAGGTAGGCATCCTTTAAGTCCACTGTGGTCATGTACTGACCCTCTTGGATCATGGGAAGGATGGTTCGAATAGTTTCCATTTTGAATGAAGAAATTTGTTTAGGATTTTTAAGTCCAAGATTGGTCTGAAGGTTCCCTCTTTCTTGGGAACCACAAATAGATTTGAATAGAATCCCTGCCCGTGTTCCGTCCGCGGAACTGGGTGGATCACCCCCATTAGTAAGAGGTCTTGTACACAGCGTAGAAACGCCTCTTTCTTTATTTGGTTTGCTGATAACCTTGAAAGATGAAATCTCCCTCGTGGAGGAGAAGTTTTGAAGTCCAGGAGATATCCCTGAGATATGATCTCCAACGCCCAGGGATCCTGGACATCTCTTGCCCAAGCCTGGGCGAAGAGAGAAAGTCTGCTCCCCACTAGATCCGTTTCCGGATAGGGGGCCCTCTCTTCATGCTGTCTTGGGGGCAGCAGCAGGTTTCTTGGCCTGCTTGCCCTTGTTCCAGGACTGGTTAACTTTCCAGCCCTGCCTGTAACGAGCAACAGCTCCTTCCTGTTTTGGAGCGGAGGAAGTTGATGCTGCTCCTGCCTTGAAGTTACGAAAGGCATGAAAATTAGACTGTTTGGCCTTTGATTTGGCCCTGTCCTGAGCTAGAGCATGGCCCTTACCTCCCGTAATGTCAGCTATAATTTCTTTCAAGCCGGGCCCGAATAAGGTCTGCCCTTTGAAAGGAATATTAAGCAATTTAGATTTAGAAGTCACGTCAGCTGACCAGGATTTAAGCCATATCGCTCTGCGCGCTTGGATGGCGAATCCGGAGTTCTTAGCCGTAAGTTTTGTTAAATGTACAACGGCATCAGAAACAAATGCGTTAGCTAGCTTAAGTGCTTTAAGCTTGTTCATAATTTCATCCAATGGAGCTGTGCGAATGGCCTCTTCCAGAGACTCAAACCAGAATGCCGCCGCAGCAGTGACAGGCGCAATGCATGCAAGGGGCTGTAAGATAAAACCTTGTTGAACAAACATTTTCTTAAGGTAACCCTCTAATTTCTTATCCATTGGATCTGAAAAGGCACAACTATCCTCCACCGGGATAGTGGTACGCTTAGCTAAAGTAGAAACTGCTCCCTCCACCTTAGGGACCGTCTGCCATAAGTCTCGTGTGGTGGCGTCTATAGGAAACATTTTCCTAAATATGGGAGGAGGGGAAAAAGGCACACCAGGTCTATCCCACTCCTTGCTAATAATCTCTGTAAGCCTTTTAGGTATAGGAAACACGTCACTACACACCGGTACCGCATAGTATCTATCCAACCTACATAATTTTTCTGAAATTGCAACCGTGTTACAATCATTCAGAGCCGCTAATACCTCCCCTAGCAATATGCGGAGGTTCTCAAGCTTAAATTTAAAATTAGAAATCTCTGAATCCAGTCTCCCTGGATCAGATCCGTCACCCACAGAATGAAGCTCTCCGTCTTCACGTTCTGCAAACTGTGACGCAGTATCTGACATGGCTCTCACCTCATCCGCGCGCTCTGTCCTTAACCCAGAGCTATCGCGCTTGCCTCTTAATTCTGGCAATTTAGATAATACTTCTGTCATAACAGTAGCCATGTCTTGCAAAGTGATTTGTAAGGGCCTCCCTGATGTACTTGGCGCCACAAAATCACGCACCTCCTGAGCGGGAGGCGAAGGTACTGACACGTGAGGAGAGTTACTCGGCATAACTTCCCCCTCGTTGTCTGGTGATAATTTCTTTACATGTAAAGATTGACTTTTATTTAAAGTAGCATCAATGCAATTAGTACACAAATTTCTATTGGGCTCCACATTGGCCTTTAAACATAGTGAACAAAGAGATTCATCTGTGTCAGACATGTTTAAACAGACTAGCAATGAGACTAGCAAGCTTGGAAATACTTTTCTAAATAAATTTACAAGCAATATAAAAAACGCTACTGTGCCTTTAAGAAGCACAAAAAGCTGTCACAGTTGAAATAACAATGAACCAAAATAGTTATAGCAACCAATTTTTCACAGTAAATGTATTAAGTTAGCAAAGGATTGCACCCACCAGCAAATGGATGATTAACCCCTTAATACACAAAAACGGATAACAATTTAATAATTAACGTTTTTCTCACAGTCAAAACACACTGTCACAGGTCTGCTGTGACTGATTACCTCCCTCAAAATGAATTTTGAAGACCCCTGAGCTCTCTAGAGACGATCTGGATCATGGAGGATGAAGTAGACAGATTGTGACTGAATTTTTACTGCGCAAAAAAGCGCTAAAATAGGCCCCTCCCACTCATATTACAACAGTGGGGAAGCTCAGAAAACTGTTTCTATGCAGAAAACAAAGATGGCCATGTGGTAAAAATCATGCTCCAATAAGTTTTATCACCAAGTACCTCACAAAAAACGATTAACATGCCAGTAAACGTTTTAAACATACATTTGAAAAGTTATGAATTGTTATTAATAAGCCTGCTACCAGTCGCTTTTACTGCAGTTAAGGCTCATACATTATTTCAGTATTAACAGTATTTTCAGAGTCAATTCCATTCCTTAGAAAAATACATTCAGTGTACACACACTCATCAGCCTAATACCAGTCGCTATCACTGCATTTAAGGCTGAACTTACTTTACAATGGTATCAGCAGTATTTTCTCAGTCAATTCCATTCCTCAGAAAAATAATTTACTGCACATACCTCATTTGCAGGGGGGCCCTGCATGCTATTCCCCTTCTCTGAAGTTACCTCACTCCTCAGATGAGAACAGCCAGTGGATCTTAGTTACGTCTGCTAAGATCATAGAAAACACAGGCAGATTCTTCTTCTAATGCTGCCTGAGAATAAACAGCACACTCCGGTGCCATTTAAAATAACAAACTTTTGATTGTAGAAATAAACTAAGTTAAAAAACACCACAGACCTCTCACAGCGACCTATCTTTAGTTAGGCTGCAAGAGAATGACTGAATATGACATGTGAGGGGAGGAGCTATATAGCAGCTCTGCTTGGGTGATCCTCTTGCAGCTTCCTGTTAGGAAGAGATATATTCCATAAGTAATGGATGACCCGTGGACTGACTACACTTAACAAGAGAAACATAGTTTTATTTATTATTGGAAAGTTTGGACTCCATTCCAATTATATTACTTAATTGTCGATAGAATTAGTATTGTGGTAGAGCTCTTTTTGAGCGCACTCTTAATCCTTGTACAATTTTTATTTTTAGTGTGATTTTTGGGAATTATCGCACTTAAAGAGCTGCTATATCTACCTATTGGGTACCCCTTCTGTTTTATATATTTTTACCACTTCAGAAAAACCATGTCTAGACAGAACTAGGCATACAGTCTACAAGCAGTCAGCTTCAGAAAATCCAGATCTTGATGGAGTAAAGGACCCTTAATTAGAAGGTCCTTCCACAGCGGAAACCTCCAAGGAGGTGGAGATGACATCCTTACTACATCCGTGAACCAAATCTTGTGAGGCCATGCAGGAACTATTAGGATTACCGACGCTCTCTCCTGTAGATACAAGCAATGACTTGTGGAAGGAGAGTAAACGGAGGAAACAGATATGCCAGAGAGAACAGCCAAGGAACCGCCAGAGCATCTATCATAAAGGTCTGAGGATCTCTTGACCTTGAACCGTATTTTGGAACCTTTGTCCAACCCTGGACCCCCCCACTTGAGGGTTATCTGAGAGAACACTTCCGGATGGAGAGCCCACTCCTCGGATGGAAGGTCTGTCTGCTCAGAAAAACTGTCTCCCAATTGTCCACTCCTGGAATGGAGACAATTGTGAGCTTCCGTCCACTGCAGAATGTGAGTCACCTCCATCATGGCCAAGGAACTTCGAGTTCCTCACTGGTGGTTGAAGAAAGCCACTGAGGTAATGTTGTACGACTGGAATCTGATAGACCGGACTAAAGATAATTGTGGCCAAGCTGTCAAGGAATTGAAAATTACTCTCATCCAAGATGTATATGGAAGAAAGACTGTCCCCAAGGCCACAGGCCCAGAGCTAACGGAAAACCCCAAACAGTTCCCCAGCCTAACTGGCTGGCTTCCATAGACAAAATTACCCAGAAAGGTCTCAGGAAGCAAGTGCCCCGAGACAGAAGTTCCTGTGAAATCCACCACTAGAGATAGTCTCTTGTAATGGAACCATATTTATCCTCTGGGAGAAATCTGAATGTTCCCTGTTCGATTGACTGAGCATGCAAAGTAAGAAACAAAGATGTGGAGCCGCTGTAGAATAAAACCAATCTTTTATTTAGAAATCTTTTAAAATTTGAGAGGCATCCCAAAGCATAGGTAGGCAACGCACATCTGCTAACATGTTTCGGCCATGGTGGCCGTAGTCATAGTATGCTTTGCTTTGCACAACAGTGATTTAAAACAGGTATCGCAGTACCTGATAGGTGAAGCAATTAAGAGAAAAAGACGCCTACTAAGCTACATGCACACAAACTTTAACCCATTAATGCCCAATACAATGTTAAACTGGAGATGTATGTATACACCAAATCAGTTCACATAGAGAAATAAATTATACATAAGTACATAACTAAAGAGAAAACATAGTGTTAATAAATATGTAAGACATAAATCTATGTAACCAAGACAATATACAGGAGCCAGTGTATTTGAAGTATATCTAAATCCAAGTGCATACAAGTGCTCTCAAAAATGAAGAGGGTCACTAACATAGAAATAAAGTTCTATTGGATATATAAATGCAGGTGGAAATATGGATATACACTAATGCACTAAAATAGAGATAAATGCAAGATTGCAACAGTAGATAGTCTGGGTCAGGATGCTATCTAACAGGGGAATAGTCAAATATAGGAATGGGACCACATGAAAATCTAGTGGAATACCCATCCATATAAATGGCACACAATTAATGCACAGAAGAACATGATAAATACATGTGCAATACCAATAAAACCTTGGCAAAATCAGGATATACATATATATACACATGTATAACTGTGTGCACAAAAAGAATTATAGTATTAGAATGATGCAAATACTTGATGAAGGAATGTATATATAGTACAGAAATACATATGCAAAACTAGAAATACATTACCGAATAGTACTAAAAGATAAAGATATGCAAATTTGAATATATGTGTACATCAGGTTGGACCATAAGAGGTATATAAATGGAGAAATACTGATGCTGATATTATTGCACCCCAGATAAATTAAAGGAGTACAGAGAGGGAACCCTGAAGTCCCCTCAGTAAAGCAGTTATTCCCAGAAGTTGATCAGATCGTATCTGGAATTTAAGCCATGAGGTGTCCTGGTTTTAAGATGGAATATCCAGAACACCTCACGCTTAGCCAGAATACTCTGAAGATCACCACCCCTTTTTGGTGTTACTACTTTCTCAATGGCGATCCATCTAAACGTGTCCAACTTGCCATTGTGAGTGGTAGCAAAGTGTTGCACCAACAGGGAGGTAGACTTAGCTCTCTCTAAGGTGGAAATATGTTCCCTAATTCGAGTATTAATGTCTCTGGAAGTGAGTCCTGTATATTGAATGTTGCACTGGATGCATGTAATCAAATAGATGACACCCGTGTGAGTACAATTTATGCATGTCTTTATGTCATAGCTTTTGCCTGTGACTGCTGAGCGAAAGGAGTTTGAGACTTGTACATAATCACAGGGTCTGCATCTACGGTGTCCACACTTAAACATACCCCTATGTCGTAATCATGAACTCTCTGAAGAATGTACTGGTTTTAGTTGAGTGGGTGAAAGTATACTGCCTAAAGTGCTGCTCTTTTTGTAAGTGCATTTAATGCCCTTTTTGACAGTATCTTTAAGCAAATCGTCCGCCGCAAGCAGGGGAAAATATTTTTTTACAATACTACATATGCTGGAGTATTGGTCGCTATAAGTGGTCACAAAGTGTACTCCTTGAAAATCACAGGAGTTGACTTGAGTATGTTTATCTTCCAGCAATTTGTGTCTTGGTATGCTATATACTTTATGTATAGATTCCCTGATATGGCTTGGACTATATTTTCGTTCTCTTAGTCTTTGTTCAAGGTTCTTAGATTCCCTAAGATAATCTGCTTCCTTACTACAATTTCTCTTCAGACGAGAAAATTGCCCTTTGGCCACAGCATACGATACATTTTTCGGGTGACAACTATCTGCATGTAGCAGTGAATTCCTCGAGATTGCTTTACAGTAAACCTTGGTATGTATACTGCCATCTGTTTCCCCCTCCAGACATAAATCCAAGAAAGTGATACATGTTGGATTATGTTCATAGGTAAATTGAAGATTGTAAGTATTATCATTAAGATAATCCACAAATTCCTTCACCAATTCCACAGGACCAGTCCATATGATCATCAGATCATCAATAAACCGCTTAAAAAAGCGTATATGTTTTCTGAAAGGATTGCTATCTCCAAAGATGTGGCACAGCTCCCACCAGCCAAGATAGAGATTGGCATAGGATGGAGCGAATTTCGCCCCCATCGCTATGCCACATCTTTGGAGATAGTACACCCCCTCAAAACAGAAGAAATTATGAGTTAAAAGAAACTCAAGGACCCTAAGAATATAGATCTGAAAATCAGAGGTATATTCTGTGGAATTGGTGAGATGGAATTTGACAGCCTCAATCCCCCTAGAGTGCGGAATGGATGAGTACAAAGAAACAGCGTCTATGGTTATCCAACTGTATGTCTCGTCCCACTTCACATTAGTAAGGAGGTTGAGGATGTGTTTGGAGTCACGGGTATAGGAGAGTAGATTCAGTACAATTGGTTGTAATAGGGCATCAAGCCACTGGGATAGACGTTCAAGTAGAGAATCCACCTCACTGACTATGGGTCTGCCCCTAATGTCACTTAAAGATGTATGGACTTTGGGAAAATGGTGGAACATGGGTATCTTGGGAAAAGAAACTTCCAAATATTGTGCAGTATGTAAATCCATATACCCATGTTCCACACCATCATCCAAAATGTCCTTTACTTCCTTTTTGAAAGCATTGGTGGGATTATGAGACAACACCTCATAGTCTCTATCGTTCTTAAGTTGGCGCAGTGCCTCCAAGACATAATCGGATCGATTCATTACCACTGTGGTGCCGCCCTTGTCCGCAGGGCGCACCACAATGGAATTATTCTGTTCAAGAGTTCTTAGTGCTTCTTTTTGCTTTAAAGAAAGATTATGTCTTGTAGGCCCTAGGCCACACTGAAGAGCTATAAGATCTCTTTCCACCCTATCATAGAAGGTCTCAACAATAGGACCTCTATAGTGAATGGGGTAGAATTTCGACTTCTCTCGAAATTTGGCACCACTGTTGAGGTTACCCTGGGCAGGCATACTGGCAGTTTCTAGAGCCTGTAGGCTAGCCAGATCACAGTTCTCTTCAAATGTATGGAACTCTGCCTGTCCAATGGCACTCCCCACACGTGCAGTGGTTGGGATTGTAGTGGAATCTGTTTTATTTGCAAAATACTTTTTTAAGGTAATATTTCTCACTAATTTGTTAAGATCAATTAAAGTCTGAAACAAGTTAAAACTTACAGATGGTGCAAATCCCAAGCCATAACCCAAGACTTCAATTTGTGCTTGGGTTAGAACAATCGAGGAAATGTTAATGACATTGTTTACTTGTAATTTGTGTTTGAGCGGTTTCCCCTCAATTGATATCTCTCTTGATTGTGTGACTGAGGACCGCTCCCTCCCCCCCTGGAGGACCCTGTCCCAAGGGAAAAACCTGTTCAATCATAGAATTGTCACTAAGTGCATTAGTTTGTACTGTGTTACTAGGGACATATTTAGATACTGTAAACCCCTCATTTTGGATAGGTGTCTCCCTTTGTACAGTTTCCCCTAGAGTGATAGTTGCTATGTTATTTTTATTTTTAAGGATCCCAACATTTTTAGGAAGTGTCTGAGCTGCCTCTACTCTAGTGTAGGTTCCCTCATTATTTGATTGTCTAACATCAGAGGACCAGTCAGTGTCGCTGTCAGAAAATGACACTGACTTATTCTGTTTGTTGTTACTATGTCTACGATGTCCCCTCCTCTTATTCGCCTTATTCTTGTTATGTTGTTTGTTGCTATTGTCAGCAATGGAAATGTTGCGCCTATATTCATTTCTCTGTTTCCTATTCCATATGTATACAGAATTGGAAAGGTAATCTGTTTTATCTCTAATGAATTTGTGGTGTTTGTTTTCCATAATATGCTGTTTGCTGCAAAATTTGATAAAATTCTTTTAGATTCTGTAGCTATCAACAAACAGCATATTATGGAAAACAAACATCACAAATTCATTAGAGATAAAACAGATTACCTTTCTAATTCCGTATACATATGGAATAGGAAACAGAGAAATTAATATAGGCGCAACATTTCCATTGCTGACAATAGCAACAAACAACATAACAAGAATAATTGGAATAAGAATAAGAGGAGGGGACATCGTAGACATAGTAACAACAAACAGAATAAGTCAGTGTCATTTTCTGATAGCGACACTGACTGGTCCTCTGATGGCAGACAATCAGATAATGAGGGAACCTACACTAGAGTAGAGGCAGCTCAGACACTTCCTAAAAATGTTGGGATCCTTAAAAATAAAAATAACATAGCAACTATCACTCTAGGGGAAACTGTACAAAGGGAGACACCTATCCAGAATGAGGGGTTTACAGTATCTAAATATGTCCCTAGTAACACAGTACAAACTAATGCACTTAGTGACACTACTATGATTGAACAGGTTTTTCCCTTGGGACAGGGTCCTCCAGGGGGGGAGGGAGCGGTCCTCAGTCACACAATCAAGAGAGATATCAACTGAGGGGAAAACGCTCAAACACAAAATACAAGTAAACAATGTCATTAACATTTCCTCGATTGTTCTAACCCAAGCACAAATTGAAGTCTTGGGTTATGGCTTGGGATTTGCACCATCTGTAAATTTTAACTTGTTTCAGACTTTAATTGATCTTAACAAATTAGTGAGAAATATTACCTTAAAAAAGTATTTTGCAAATAAAACAGATTCCACTACAATCCCAACCACTGCACGTGTGGGGAGTGCCATTGGACAGGCAGAGTTCCATACATTTGAAGAGAACTGTGATCTGGCTAGCCTACAGGCTCTAGAAACTGCCAGTATGCCTGCCCAGGGTAACCTCAACAGTGGTGCCAAATTTCGAGAGAAGTTGAAATTCTACCCCATTCACTATAGAGGTCCTATTGTTGAGACTTTCTATGATAGGGTGGAAAGAGATCTTATAGCTCTTCAGTGTGGCCTAGGGCCTACAAGACATAATCTTTCTTTAAAGCAAAAAGAAGCACTAAGAACTCTTGAACAGAATAATTCCATTGTGGTGCGCCCTGCAGACAAGGGCGGCACCACAGTGGTAATGAATCGATCCGATTATGTCTTGGAGGCACTGCGCCAACTTGAGAACGATCGAGACTATGAGGTGTTGTCTCATAATCCCACCAATGCTTTCAAAAAGGAAGTAAAGGACATTTTGGACGATGGTGTGGAACATGGGTATATGGATTTACATACTGCACAATATTTGGAAGTTTCTTTTCCCAAGATACCCATGTTTCACCATTTTCCCAAAGTCCATAAATCTTTAAGTGACATTAGGGGTAGACCCATAGTCAGCGGGGTGGATTCTCTACTTGAACGTCTATCCCAGTGGCTTGATGCCCTATTACAAGCAATTGTACTGAATCTACTCTCCTATACCCGTGACTCCAAACACATCCTCAACCTCCTTACTAATGTGAAGTGGGACGAGACATACAGTTGGATAACCATAGACGCTGTTTCTTTGTACTCGTCCATTCCGCACTCTAGGGGGATTGAGGCTGTCAAATTCCATCTCACCAATTCCACAGAATATACCTCTGATTTTCAGATCTATATTCTTAGGGTCCTTGAGTTTCTTTTAACTCATAATTTCTTCTGTTTTGAGGGGGTGTACTATCTCCAAAGATGTGGCACAGCGATGGGGGCGAAATTGGCTCCATCCTATATCAATCTCTATCTTGGCTGGTGGGAGCTGTGCCACATCTTTGGAGATAGCAATCCTTTCAGAAAACATATACGCTTTTTTAAGCGGTTTATTGATGATCTGTTGATCATATGGACTGGTCCTGTGGAATTGGTGAAGGAATTTGTGGATTATCTTAATGATAATACTTACAATCTTCAATTTACCTATGAACATAATCCAACATGTATCACTTTCTTGGATTTATGTCTGGAGGGGAAACAGATGGCAGTATACATACCAAGGTTTACCGTAAACCAATCTTGGGGAATTCACTGCTACATGCAGATAGTTGTCACCCAAAAAATGTATCGTATTCTGTGGCCAAAGGGCAATTTTCTCATCTGAAGAGAAATTGTAGTAAGGAAGCAGATTATCTTAGGGAATCTAAGAACCTTGAACAAAGACTACGAGAAAGAAAATATAGTCCAAGCCATATCAGGGAAGCTATACATAAAGTACATAGCATACCAAGACACAAATTGCTGGAAGATAAACATACTCAAGTCAACTCCTGTGATTTTCAAGGAGTACACTTTGTGACCACTTATAGCGACCAATACTCCAGCATATGTAGTATTGTAAAAAAACATTTCCCCTGCTTGCGGCGGACGATTTGCTTAAAGATACTGTCAAAAAGGGCATTAGATGCACTTACAAAAAGAGCCGCACTTTAGGCAGTATACTTTCACCCACTCAACTAAAACCAGTACATTCTTCAGAGAGTTCATGGTTACGACATAGGGGTATGTTTAAGTGTGGACACCGTAGATGCAGACCCTGTGATTATGTACAAGTCTCAAACTCCTTTCGCTCAGCAGGCAAAAGCTATGACATAAAGACATGCATAAATTGTAATCACACGGGTGTCATCTATTTGATTACATGCATCCAGTGCAACATTCAATATACAGGACTCACGTCCAGAGACATTAATACTCGAATTAGGGAGCATATTTCCACCTTAGAGAGAGCTAAGTCTACCTCCCTGTTGGTGCACCACTTTGCTACCACTCACAATGGCAAGTTGGACACGTTTAGATGGATCGCCATTGAGAAAGTAGTAACACCAAAAAGGGGTGGTGATCTTGAAAGTATTCTGGCTAAGCGTGAGGTGTTCTGGATATTCCATCTTAAAACCAGGACACCTCATGGCTTAAATTCCAGATATGATCTTATCAACTTCTGGGAATAACTGCTTTACTGAGGGGACTTCAGGTTCAGGGTTCCCTCTCTGTACTCTTTTAATTTATCTGGGGTGCAATAATATCAGCATCAGTATTTCTCCATTTATATACCTCTTATGGTCCAACCTGATGTACACATATATTCAAATTTGCATATCTTTATCTTTTAGTACTATTCGGTAATGTATTTCTAGTTTTGCATATGTATTTCAGTACTATATATACATTCCTTCATCAAGTATTTGCATTGTTCTAATACTATAATTCTTTTTGTCTACACAGTTATACATGTATATATATATATGTATATCCTGATTTTGCTAAGGTTTTATTGGTATTGCACATGTATTTATCATGTTCTTCTGTGCATTAATTGTGTGCCATTTATATGGATGGGTATTCCACTAGATTTTCATGTGGTCCCATTCCTATATTTGACTATTCCCCTGTTAGATAGCATCCTGACCCAGACTATCTACTGTTGCAATCTTGCATTTATCTCTATTTTAGTGCATTAGTGTATATCCATATTTCCACCTGCATTTATATATCCAATAGAACTTTATTTCTATGTTAGTGACCCTCTTCATTTTTGAGAGCACTTGTATGCACTTGGATTTAGATATACTTCAAATACACTGGCTCCTGTATATTGTCTTGGTTACATAGATTTATGTCTTACATATTTATTAACACTATGTTTTCTCTTTAGTTATGTACTTATGTATAATTTATTTCTCTATGTGAACTGATTTGGTGTATACATACATCTCCAGTTTAACACTGTATTGGGCATTAATGGGTTAAAGTTTGTGTGCATGTAGCTTAGTAGGCGTCTTTTTCTCTTAATTGCTTCACCTATCAGGTACTGCGATACCTGTTTTAAATCACTGTTGTGCAAAGCAAAGCATGCTATGACTACGGCCACCATGGCCGAAACATGTTAGCATCTGTGCGTTGCCTACCTATGCTTTGGGATGCCTCTCAAATTTTAAAAGATTTCTAAATAAAAGATTGGTTTTATTCTACAGCGGCTCCACATCTTTGTTTCTTCCTTGTGCTGCTACCAGCTCCGGAACCGCTGTGCCCGCCTGGTCGGGTCTTTTGCAGTTAGCCCAGGTACCTTGCTCCTTTTCTGTTCCCCCCCCCCCCCGCACATACGTCATCGCAGACGTCAGTGGAGCCTCACTTCCGGATTTCGGAGACGTGTGTGGAGTGCGTATGCCGGGGACAAGCAGATTCAGCTGCCGAGTGTATCTCGGCCGGCGGAGGATACAGACACAGTCGGGCAGAGGAAGTAAAAGAGCCTTGGTGTCCTCATCGCATCCACTCATATCGGCCTTCAAGGTATTCCTTCTAATTTCCTATATTGAGGTAGGGGGGGGAGCAAGGACAGTGCTTTTGTATATTAATAGGTCCTGGTGAAGATAATCACTATCATTGGATTACTCTTGTTTCATCCCGAACTATTGCAGTGTGCCTACTCTCTTCTAATTCAAGTCTATTTGGGTATTAGCTGGTAATACCTTGGCACTATTGCTGTTCATGTCTGACTGCTATTTCTTTTTGAACATTACTATTATTGCTTATATTTGTGGCGATTATGGAGGCAACCAATAGTCACACTTACTTCTCACTAATGCCTGCAGAAACCAGGACCCATCCAGGCTTTGACTGCAACCAAATTTTTTCAGATGACAAGGGTGTATTGTCTTTGAGTACATTGTTTGACCTAATGGAGCAACTGCTTGTTAAGGAAAATAGAGCACAATGGAACATATGGACATTTGAAAATTACGTTAAAGCTAAAATGATCCCAAGAGGATTAAGGTTTTACAAATTTCCAACCTTTGAAGTTGACCCTAAGAATCAGGAGTTTATGGACTCTTGGAAACAAGTATTATCTGAATGCTCCTTTAACCTTATGTTGCTGTTGATACGCCACAGAACACAAGATTTGCATACAATTAAATCTGAAATAGACTGCCTACAATTAGAGCTTAACAAAAGATGTACTGATGTAGATTTTGCAAAATTTGATAAAATTCTTTTAGATTCTGTAGCTATCAGCAAACAGCATATTATGGAAAACAAACACCACAAATTCATTAGAGATAAAACAGATTACCTTTCCAATTCTGAATACATATGGAATAGGAAACAGAGAAATGAATATAGGCGCAACATTTCCATTGCTGACAATAGCAACAAACAACATAACAAGAATAAGGGGAATAAGAATAAGAGGAGGGGACATCGTAGACATAGTAACAACAAACAGAATAAGTCAGTGTCATTTTCTGATAGCGACACTGACTGGTCCTCTGATGGCAGACAATCAGATAATGAGGGAACCTACAGTAGAGTAGAGGCAGCTCAGACACTTCCTAAAAATGTTGGGATCCTTAAAAATAAAAATAACATAGCAACTATCACTCTAGGGGAAACTGTACAAAGGGAGACACCTATCCAAAATGAGGGGTTTACAGTATCTAAATATTTCCCTAGTAACACAGTACAAACTAATGCACTTAGTGACACTACTATGATTGAACAGGTTTTTCCCTTGGGACAGGGTCCTCCAGGGGGGGGAGGGAGCGTTCCTCAGTCACACAATCAAGAGAGATATCAACTGAGGGGAAACCGCTCAAACACAAAATACAAGTAAACAATGTCATTAACATTTCCTTGATTGTTCTAACCCAAGCACAAATTGAAGTCTTGGGTTATGGCTTGGGATTTGCACCATCTGTAAATTTTAACTTGTTTCAGACTTTAATTGATCTTAACAAATTAGTGAGAAATATTTCCTTAAAAAAGAATTTTGCAAATAAAACATTTTCCACTACAATCCCAACCACTGCACGTGTGGGGAGTGCCATTGGACAGGCAGAGTTCCATACATTTGAAGAGAACTGTGATCTGGCTAGCCTACAGGCTCTAGAAACTGCCAGTATGCCTGCCCAGGGTAACCTCAACAGTGGTGCCAAATTTCGAGAGAAGTCGAAATTCTACCCCATTCACTATAGAGGTCCTATTGTTGAGACCTTCTATGATAGGGTGGAACGAGATCTTATAGCTCTTCAGTGTGGCCTAGGGCCTACAAGACATAATATTTCTTTAAAGCAAAAAGAAGCACTAAGAACTCTTGAACAGAATAATTCCATTGTGGTGCGCCCTGCGGACAAGGGCGGCACCACAGTGGTAATGAATCGATCCGATTATGTCTTGGAGGCACTGCGCCAACTTGAGAATGATCGAGACTATGAGGTGTTGTCTCATAATCCCACCAATGCTTTCAAAAAGGAAGTAAAGGACATTTTGGACGATGGTGTGGAACATGGGTATATGGATTTACATACTGCACAATATTTGGAAGTTTCTTTTCCCAAGATACCCATGTTCCACCATTTTCCCAAAGTCCATAAATATTTAAGTGACATTAGGGGCAGACCCATAGTCAGCGGGGTGGATTCTCTACTTGAACGTCTATCCCAATGGCTTGATGCCCTATTACAACCAATTGTACTGAATCTACTCTCCTATACCCGTGACTCCAAACACATCCTCAACCTCCTTACTACAGGGAGTGCAGAATTATTAGGCAAATGAGTATTTTGACCACATAATCCTCTTTATGCATGTTGTCTTACTCCAAGCTGTATAGGCTCGAAAGCCTACTACCAATTAAGCATATTAGGTGATGTGCATCTCTGTAATGAGAAGGGGTGTGGTCTAATGACATCAACACCCTATATCAGGTGTGCATAATTATTAGGCAACTTCCTTTCCTTTGGCAAAATGGGTCAAAAGAAGGACTTGACAGGCTCAGAAAAGTAAAAAATAGTGAGATATCTTGCAGAGGGATGCAGCACTCTTAAAATTGCAAAGCTTCTGAAGCGTGATCATCAAACAATCAAGCGTTTCATTCAAAATAGTCAACAGGGTCGCAAGAAGCGTGTGGAAAAACCAAGGCGCAAAATAACTGCCCATGAACTGAGAAAAGTCAAGCGTGCAGCTGCCAAGATGCCACTTGCCACCAGTTTGGCCATATTTCATAGCTGCAACATCACTGGAGTGCCCAAAAGCACAAGGTGTGCAATACTCAGAGACATGGCCAAGGTAAGAAAGGCTGAAAGACGACCACCACTGAACAAGACACACAAGCTGAAACGTCAAGACTGGGCCAAGAAATATCTCAAGACTGATTTTTCTAAGGTTTTATGGACTGATGAAATGAGAGTGAGTCTTGATGGGCCAGATGGATGGGCCCGTGGCTGGATTGGTAAAGGGCAGAGAGCTCCAGTCCGACTCAGACGCCAGCAAGGTGGAGGTGAAGTACTGGTTTGGGCTGGTATCATCAAAGATGAGCTTGTGGGGCCTTTTCGGGTTGAGGATGGAGTCAAGCTCAACTCCCAGTCCTACTGCCAGTTTCTGGAAGACACCTTCTTCAAGCAGTGGTACAGGAAGAAGTCTGCATCCTTCAAGAAAAACATGATTTTCATGCAGGACAATGCTCCATCACACGCGTCCAAGTACTCCACAGCGTGGCTGGCAAGAAAGGGTATAAAAGAAGAAAATCTAATGACATGGCCTCCTTGTTCACCTGATCTGAACCCCATTGAGAACCTGTGGTCCATCATCAAATGTGAGATTTACAAGGAGGGAAAACAGTACACCTCTCTGAACAGTGTCTGGGAGGCTGTGGTTGCTGCTGCACGCAATGTTGATGGTGAACAGATCAAAACACTGACAGAATCCATGGATGGCAGGCTTTTGAGTGTCCTTGCAAAGAAAGGTGGCTATATTGGTCACTGATTCGTTTTTGTTTTGTTTTTGAATGTCAGAAATGTATATTTGTGAATGTTGAGATGTTATATTGGTTTCACTGGTAAAAATAAATAATTGAAATGGGTATATATTTGTTTTTTGTTAAGTTGCCTAATAATTATGCACAGTAATAGTCACCTGCACACACAGATATCCCCCTAAAATAGCTAAAACTAAAAACAAACTAAAAACTACTTCCAAAAATATTCAGCTTTGATATTAATGAGTTTTTTGGGTTCATTGAGAACATGGTTGTTGTTCAATAATAAAATTAATCCTCAAAAATACAACTTGCCTAATAATTCTGCACTCCCTGTAATGTTAAGTGGGACGAGACATACAGTTGGATAACCATAGATGCTGTTTCTTTGTACTCGTCCATTCCGCACTCTAGGAGGATTGAGGCTGTCAAATTCCATCTCACCAATTCCACAGAATATACCTCTGATTTTCAGATCTATATTCTTAGGGTCCTTGAGTTTCTTTTAACTCATAATTTCTTCTGTTTTGAGGGGGTGTACTATCTCCAAAGATGTGGCACAGCGATGGGGGCGAAATTCGCTCCAGCCTATGCCAATCTCTATCTTGGCTGCTGGGAGCTGTGCCACATCTTTGGAGATAGCAATCCTTTCAGAAAACATATACGCTTTTTTAAGCAGTTTATTGATGATCTGTTGATCATATGGACTGGTCCTGTGGAATTGGTGAAGGAATTTGTGGATTATCTTAATGATAATACTTACAATCTTCAATTTACCTATGAACATAATCCAACATGTATCACTTTCTTGGATTTATGTCTGGAGGGGGAAACAGATGGCAGTATACATACCAAGGTTTACCGTAAACCAATCTCGGGGAATTCACTGCTACATGCAGATAGTTGTCACCCGAAAAATGTATCGTATGCTGTGGCCAAAGGGCAATTTTCTCGTCTGAAGAGAAATTGTAGTAAGGAAGCAGATTATTTTAGGGAATCTAAGAACCTTGAACAAAGACTACGAGAACGAAAATATAGCCCAAGCCATATCAGGGAAGTTATACATAAAGTACATAGCATACCAAGACACAAATTGCTGGAAGATAAACATACTCAAGTCAACTCCTGTGATTTTCAAGGAGTACACTTTGTGACCACTTATAGCGACCAATACTCCATCATATGTAGTATTGTAAAAAAACATTTTCCCCTGCTTGCTGCGGACGATTTTCTTAAAGATACTGTCAAAAAGGGCATTAGATGCACTTACAAAAAGAGCCGCACTTTAGGCAGTATACTTTCACCCACTCAACTAAAACCTGTACATTCTTCAGAGAGTTCATGGTTACGACATAAGGGTATGTTTAAGTGTGGACACCGTAGATGCAGACCCTGTGATTATGTACAAGTCTCAAACTCCTTTTGCTCAGCAGTCACAGGCAAAAGCTATGACGTAAAGACATGCATAAATTGTACTCACACGGGTGTCATCTATTTGATTACATGCATCCAGTGCAACATTCAATATACAGGACTCACGTCCAGAGACATTAATACTCGAACTAGGGAACATATTTCCACCTTAGAGAGAGCTAAGTCTACCTCCCTGTTGGTGCACCACTTTGCTACCACTCACAATGGCAAGTTGGACACGTTTAGATGGATCGCCATTGAGAAAGTAGTAACACCAAAAAGGGGTGGTGATCTTGAGAGTATTCTGGCTAAGCGTGAGGTGTTCTGGATATTCCATCTTAAAACCAGGACACCTCATGGCTTAAATTCCAGATATGATCTTATCAACTTCTGGGAATAACTGCTTTACTGAGGGGACTTCAGGTTCAGGGTTCCCTCTCTGTACTCTTTTAATTTATCTGGGGTGCAATAATATCAGCATCAGTATTTCTCCATTTATATACCTCTTATGGTCCAACCTGATGTACACATATATTCAAATTTGCATATCTTTATCTTTTAGTACTATTCGGTAATGTATTTCTAGTTTTGCATATGTATTTCTGTACTATATATACATTCCTTCATCAAGTATTTGCATCGTTCTAATACTATAATTCTTTTTGTCCACACAGTTATACATGTGTATATATATATGTATATCCTGATTTTGCTAAGGTTTTATTGGTATTGCACATGTATTTATCATGTTCTTCTGTGCATTCATTGTGTGCCATTTATATGGATGGGTATCCCACTAGATTTTCATGTGGTCCCATTCCTATATTTGACTATTCCCCTGTTAGATAGCATCCTGACCCAGACTATCTACTGTTGCAATCTTGCATTTATCTCTATTTTAGTGGATTAGTGTATATCCATATTTCCACCTGCATTTATATATCCAATAGAACTTTATTTCTATGTTAGTGACCCTCTTCATATTTGAGAGCACTTGTATGCACTTGGATTTAGATATACTTCAAATACACTGGCTCCTGTATATTGTCTTGGTTACATAGATTTATTTCTTACATATTTATTAACACTATGTTTTCTCTTTAGTTATGTACTTAGGTATAATTTATTTCTCTATGTGAACTGATTTGGTGTATACATACATCTCCAGTTTAACACTGTATTGGGAATTAATGGGTTAAAGTTTGTGTGCATGTAGCTTAGTAGGTGTCTTTTTCTCTTAATTGCTTCACCTATCAGGTACTGCAATACCTGTTTTAAATCACTGGTGTGCAAAGCAAAGCATGCTATGACTACGGCCACCATGGCCGAAACATGTTAGCAGCTGTGCGTTGCCTACCTATGCTTTGGGATGCCTCCCAAATTTTAAAAGATTTCTAAATAAAAGATTGGTTTTATTCTACAGCGGCTCCACATCTTTGTTTCTTCCTTGTGCTGCTACCAGCTCCGGAACCGCTGTGCCCGCCTGGTCGGGTCTTTTGCAGTTAGCCCAGGTACCTTGCTCCTTTTCTGTTCGCCCCCCCCCCCCCCACACATACGTCATCGCAGACGTCAGTGGAGCCTCACTTCCGGATTTCGGAGACGCGTGTGGAGTGCGTATGCCGGGGACAAGCTGATTCAGCTGCCGAGTGTATCTCGGCCGGCGGAGGATACAGACACAGTCGGGCAGAGGAAGTTAAAGAGCCTTGGTGTCCTCATCGCATCCACTCATATCAGCCTTCAAGGTATTCCTTCTAATTTCCTATATTGAGGTAGGGGGGGAGCAAGGACAGTGCTTTTGTATATTAATAGGTCCTGGTGAAGATAATCATTATCATTGGATTACTCTTGTTTCATCCCAAACTATTGCAGTGTGCCTACTCTCTTCTAATTCATGAGCATGCAAAGTCACATAGGTTGCAGATGGAATCAAGCAAAAGGATGATGTCCATGGAAGCAACCATCAGACCAATCACCTCCATGTATTAAGTCACTAATGGATGAATAGCAAACTGGAGAGAAAGGCAAAAAGCTAGAAGTTTGGATGTCCTGACGTCCGTCAGGAAAATCTTCATGGACAGGGAATCTATGATTGTCTCTAGGAAATACACTCTAGAGGCTGGAACTACAAAACTCTCTTTCAGATTCACGTTCTACTTGAGGGAAAGAAGAAAGACAACAACATCTCTGTATGAGATCATGACGCCTGCACCAAGATGTAGTCTAGATAAGGCGTCACTGCAATTTCCCTGGATCTGATCACAACCAATAGAGCCCCCAGAACCTCTGTGAATATTCTGGGAGCCGTGGCTAGACCAAACTGAAGTGCAACAAACTGGAAATGCTTGTCCAGAAAAAAACAAACTTAGATACTTATGATGATCCTAGTGAATGAGAACAAGAAGGCATGCGTCCTTCAGGTCTAAGGTCTTCATGAACTGACCCTCCCGAACCAATGGAAGAATGGAACGAATAGTTACCCTCTTGAAGGACGGAACCCTGAGGAATCCGATTAGGCATTTTGAGTCTAGGATGGACGGAAAGCTCCCTCTTTGGGGAACCACAAAGAGATTTGAATAGAATCCTTGACCCTGTTCCCCTAAAGATACTGGAACAATTACTCCCATGGAGGAAAGGTCCAATACGCAGTATAAGAAGGCCTCCCTCTTACCTGGATCGAGGAAAGTCTTAACAGGAAAAATCTGCCCCCTTTTAGAGGGTAATATTTGAATCCTATTGGTAACCCTGGGATACTATGTCCACATCCCACAAAAAATATTTGCGAAACAACCTTGACTCTGTTCCATCTCAGGAACTGGAAAAATCACCCCCAGAGAAGGAAAAAAAATAAAAAAGCCTTCACAAAGTTTAAGAAGGATTCTCTCTCCACCTGGAAGAAGATCATTTTGACAGGAAAAATATTCCTCTGGGAGGGCAAGATTTGGATTCTATACAGAAAACCTGGGAGACAACTTCCACTACCCAGTGGTCTTTTGTAAAGCCAGACATTACTTCTAAGCATATAGACAGTGTCACGGCTGTTCCTGAATCTGAACCTGGGATCCTGGTTCGCCACCAGAGGTGTTTTGAAAAACTGAATCAGGGGTGAGGTCCTTAAACTGAATTAGACTCAGCAGAAGGCTTCTTGGATTGCTTTCCCTAGAGCAAGGGTGGCTCCTTGAGGACTATGTCTGCTCATATTTAGAATATGAGTAGGATTCTGTCTTTTTTCAAACCTAAGGCCACTCAAAGGACCCCTTGAGAACTGGAAAGGACACAGCAATGTCTAGAAAGAATTCTGAGACCACTGCTGTTGATTCTATCTCAGCTAGATACTCTGACTCTGAGATTTATTGAACAAATATACATATGACAAAATACATATGAAAAATATCATATTAAATGGCTATACTAAAAACCATGGAAAATTAAAAAAACATACATGTTGATAAAAGTCCCCATACATAAAAAAACCTCAGACAGAGAAAACTCAATATTAAATATATTTTAGGGCACTAGGTAGCCACCTTCATGCTACCAACAGCGTGATAGTCTCCTATATGAAGAGACTTCTATGCATATGAACACACATAAAATAAATATTAATTAAAATGTGACAGATCATATACATAAAAACTACCACTAAATTGCAGTAACTGACTTGAAATGTCATGTAAAAATACAGACAAAAAGGGATTCCATTTCCTAATAGAGACTTACTTAACTTAAATACAAATAAAAGACTGTTAAGCCTCTGTGAACAAATCAGCTTATAAGACCACCAATATAAGCAACCTATTTAACAAGCATTATAAATCACCCACAGGGGAAAAGATAAATTCCCTTAATAAAATATCCACACTTAGGCCTAGATTTAGAGTTTGGCGGTAGCCGTCAAAACCAGCGTTAGAGGCTCCTAACGCTGGTTTTGGCCGCCCGCTGGTATTTGGAGTCAGTGATTAAAGGGTCTAACGCTCACTTTACAGCCGCGACTTTTCCATACCGCAGATCCCCCTACGCCATTTGCGTAGCCTATCTTTTCAATGGGATCTTTCTAACGCTGGTATTTAGAGTCGTTTCTGCAGTGAGCGTTAGAGCTCTAACGACAAGATTCCAGCCGCCTGAAAAAAGCAGGAGTTAAGAGCTTTCTGGCTAACGCCGGTTTATAAAGCTCTTAACTACTGTACCCTAAACTACACTAACACCCATAAACTACCTATGTACCCCTAAACCGAGCTCCCCCCACATCGCCGCCACTCGATTAAAATTTTTAACCCCTAATCTGCCGACCGCCACCTACGTTATACTTATGTACCCCTAATCTGCTGCCCCTAACCCCGCCGACCCCTATATTATATTTATTAACCCCTAACTTGCCCCACACAACGTCGCCGCAAGCTACTTAAAATAATTAACCCCTAATCTTCCGACCGCAAATCGCCGCCACCTACGTTATCCCTATGTACCCCTAATCTTCTGCCCCTAACATCGCCGACCCCTATGTTATATTTATTAACCCCTAATCTGCCCCCCACAACGTCGCCGACACCTGCCTACACTTATTAACCCCTAATCTGCCGAGCGGACCTGAGCGCTACTATAATAAAGTTATTAACCCCTAATCCGCCTCACTAACCCTATCATAAATAGTATTAACCCCTAATCTGCCCTCCCTAACATCGCCGACACCTACCTTCAATTATTAACCCCTAATCTGCCGACCGGAGCTCACCGCTATTCTAATAAATGTATTAACCCCTAAAGCTAAGTCTAACCCTAACACTAACACCCCCCTAAGTTAAATATAATTTTTATCTAACGAAATAAATTAACTCTTATTAAATAAATGATTCCTATTTAAAGCTAAATACTTACCTGTAAAATAAATCATAATATAGCTACAATATAAATTACATTTATATTATAGCTATTTTAGGATTAATATTTATTTTACAGGTAACTTTGTATTTATTTTAACCAGGTACAATAGCTATTAAATAGTTAAGAACTATTTAATAGTTACCTAGTTAAAATAATTACAAATTTACCTGTAAAATAAATCCTAACCTAAGATATAATTAAACCTAACACTACCCTATCAATAAAATAATTAAATAAACTACCTACAATTACCTACAATTAACCTAACACTACACTATCAATAAATTAATTAAACACAATTGCTACAAATAAATACAATTAAATAAACTATCTAAAGTACAAAAAATAAAAAAGAACTAAGTTACAGAAAATAAAAAAATATTTACAAACATAAGAAAAATATTACAACAATTTTAAACTAATTACACCTACTCTAAGCCCCCTAATAAAATAACAAAGACCCCCAAAATAAAAAATTCCTTACCCTATTCTAAATTTAAAAAGTTACAAGCTCTTTTACCTTACCAGCCCTGAACAGGGCCCTTTGCGGGGCATGCCCCAAGAATTTCAGCTCTTTTGCCTGTAAAAAAAAACATACAATACCCCCCCCCCAACATTACAACCCACCACCCACATACCCCTAATCTAACCCAAACCCCCCTTAAATAAACCTAACACTAAGCCCCTGATGATCTTCCTACCTTGTCTTCACCATGCCAGGTTCACCGATCCGTCCTGGCTCCAAGATCTTCATCCAACCCAAGCAGGGGCTAGACATCCACTGAAGAAGTCCAGAAGAGGGTCCAAAGTCTTCCTCCTATCCGGCAAGAAGAGGACATCCGGACCGGCAAACATCTTCTCCAAGCGGCATCTTCTATGTTCTTCCATCCGATGACGACCGGCTCCATCTTGAAGACCTCCAGCGCGGATCCATCCTCTTCTTCCGACGACTAGACGACGAATGACGGTTCCTTTAAGGGACGTCATCCAAGATGGCGTCCCTCGAATTCCGATTGGCTGATAGGATTCTATCAGCCAATCGGAATTAAGGTAGGAATTTTCTGATTGGCTGATGGAATCAGCCAATCAGAATCAAGATCAATCCGATTGGCTGATCCAATCAGCCAATCAGATTGAGCTCGCATTCTATTGGCTGATCGGAACAGCCAATAGAATGCGAGCTCAATCTGATTGGCTGATTGGATCAGCCAATCGGATTGATCTTGATTCTGATTGGCTGATTCCATCAGCCAATCAGAAAATTCCTACCTTAATTCCGATTGGCTGATAGAATCCTATCAGCCAATCGGAATTCGAGGGACGCCATCTTGGATGACGTCCCTTAAAGGAACCGTCATTCGTCGTCTAGTCGTCGGAAGAAGAGGATGGATCCGCGCTGGAGGTCTTCAAGATGGAGCCGGTCGTCATCGGATGGAAGAACATAGAAGATGCCGCTTGGAGAAGATGTTTGCCGGTCCGGATGTCCTCTTCTTGCCGGATAGGAGGAAGACTTTGGACCCTCTTCTGGACTTCTTCAGTGGATGTCTAGCCCCTGCTTGGGTTGGATGAAGATCTTGGAGCCAGGACGGATCGGTGAACCTGGCATGGTGAAGACAAGGTAGGAAGATCATCAGGGGCTTAGTGTTAGGTTTATTTAAGGGGGGTTTGGGTTAGATTAGGGGTATGTGGGTGGTGGGTTGTAATGTTGGGGGGGGGGTATTGTATGTTTTTTTTTACAGGCAAAAGAGCTGAAATTCTTGGGGCATGCCCCGCAAAGGGCCCTGTTCAGGGCTGGTAAGGTAAAAGAGCTTGTAACTTTTTAAATTTAGAATAGGGTAAGGAATTTTTTATTTTGGGGGTCTTTGTTATTTTATTAGGGGGCTTAGAGTAGGTGTAATTAGTTTAAAATTGTTGTAATATTTTTCTTATGTTTGTAAATATTTTTTTATTTTCTGTAACTTAGTTCTTTTTTATTTTTTGTACTTTAGATAGTTTATTTAATTGTATTTATTTGTAGCAATTGTGTTTAATTAATTTATTGATAGTGTAGTGTTAGGTTAATTGTAGGTAATTGTAGGTAGTTTATTTAATTATTTTATTGATAGGGTAGTGTTAGGTTTAATTATATCTTAGGTTAGGATTTATTTTACAGGTAAATTTGTAATTATTTTAACTAGGTAACTATTAAATAGTTCTTAACTATTTAATAGCTATTGTACCTGGTTAAAATAAATACAAAGTTACCTGTAAAATAAATATTAATCCTAAAATAGCTATAATATAAATGTAATTTATATTGTAGCTATATTATGATTTATTTTACAGGTAAGTATTTAGCTTTAAATAGGAATCATTTATTTAATAAGAGTTAATTTATTTCGTTAGATAAAAATTATATTTAACTTAGGGGGGTGTTAGTGTTAGGGTTAGACTTAGCTTTAGGGGTTAATACATTTATTAGAATAGCGGTGAGCTCCGGTCGGCAGATTAGGGGTTAATAATTGAAGGTAGGTGTCGGCGATGTTAGGGAGGGCAGATTAGGGGTTAATACTATTTATGATAGGGTTAGTGAGGCGGATTAGGGGTTAATAACTTTATTATAGTAGCGCTCAGGTCCGGTCGGCAGATTAGGGGTTAATAAGTGTAGGTAGGTGTCGGCGACGTTGTGGGGGGCAGATTAGGGGTTAATAAATATAACATAGGGGTCGGCGATGTTAGGGCAGCAGATTAGGGGTACATAAGGATAACGTAGGTGGCGGCGGTTTACGGAGCGGCAGATTAGGGGTTAAAAGTGTAATGCAGGGGTCAGCGATAGCGGGGGCGGCAGAATAGGGGTTAATAAGTGTAAGGTTAGGGGTGTTTAGACTCGGGGTACATGTTAGAGTGTTAAGTGCAGACGTAGGAAGGGTTACCGCATAGCAAACAATGGGGCTGCGTTAGGAGCTGAACGCTGCTTTTTTGCAGGTGTTAGGTTTTTTTTCAGCTCAAACAGCCCCATTGTTTCCTATGGGAGAATCGTGCACGAGCACGTTTTTGAGGCCGGCCGCGTCCGTAAGCAACTCTGGTATCGAGAGTTGCATTTGCGGTAAAAATGCTCTACGCTCCTTTTTTGGAGCCTAACGCAGCATTTGTTTGAACTCTCGATACCAGAGTTAAATTTATGGTGCGGCCAGAAAAAAACCCGCGGAGCGTTAACAGCCCTTTTACCGCCGAACTCTAAATCTAGGCCTTAGAGACCTGAATTAGGGAAAGCTCTTCTGATAGATATGGCGCTAAAAATGTTTAAACAATCACACAAAGCTGATCAGCCGACTGTCGGGAGGAAAAAGATGGAGCCTACATGAGCATAAAGCGCAATAACTCCTCACATGCATAGGCGAATAAAATATAGACATTGCACATATGTTAAAACGCTACATTAAACTCTCCTTCTGAGTTACGGTACCTAGCCAGTATTGTAGCGCAAGGGCTTAGGCTATGCTGCAGCACTGTCCGCTGACTAGCATCTAACTGACGGTTAGGAAAAAATGGCGCCGTATAAATATAAGAGCGCACTAGTGAGAGACTTCTCTTAAAAATAAAATATATTTAAACAGCACTGCTGCTATATGTAAGCAGTAAATTACATAAGTATTCAATAGAACACAAAAATCTGTCGGTGCCGCACTGCTGGAAACAGGACGACCAAAAGCAAGACGGAACCCAGATGCACTGAGTGGAATCCCTCTGAGGTGGATGGCACCAACTAAACTGCTAATTCGAGAAGTCAAATAAAAGAGCATCGGCCACATAGTTCATGCCGAATAAAAACTCTAACCGAAAAAAGGGTTAATAAACATTAACCCCATACAAGTAGTATCGCCTCATAAGGAGATAGTAAAAAAAAAAGCTGTTAGCCTACTTAAATGAAACATGCGTTTGTCTCTAAAAAATGTAAAATGGGGAGATAAAAACCGCAGTCCCAGTGGGAAAGTGAATGTATTCTAGATAAAAAAACTTCACTAGAAGTCACATAGTCTGAGGCCAAAATCCACCTACCTGATTGCCCACCCTCACTGGAGGGTACCCAGCATATAAATAAAAAGTCCCTCACCCCATATATGCCTAGAACACTAGTCATGGGGACAGAGATACAGGGACTCACTGATTGAAGTCTTCAATCTTCTCACCAACTCTTAGGTTTGACAGAATCAGCCGTTCTCTGTCAGGGACCTGTAGAGAAAGAAAGAGCAGAGTAACCAACCCTGGCTTTCTGACAAGGGGTAGCAATAATGTTAGAAATAAAGCAAAGACAACCTCGCCGCTTTCTAACTGCTAAAAGCCACTATTACTCTTACTAAAAAGATTGACATGAACACAGCATAACCCCAATCCTTGCTTTCAGGGAAAAGTACCCATAAAAGGATTAAATATCTTCAGACATCAACTTCGCACATCCTCCATTTACAGAGGCAAAGAGAATTACTGGGGATTATGGGTAAGGGAAGTTACACTTACCAGCTTTGCTGGGGTGCTCTTTGCCTCCTCCTGCTGGCAAGGAGTTGAATATCCCACTAGTAATTGGAATGACGTAATGGACTCCCCATGTCATAGGAAAGAAAAATAGATTCTGTGAAAAAACAAACAATGTACTTGTTTTACTGAAAAATGAGCACTTAGAAATTCTCAATGCAGCCTCTGCCCCCAGTGTGATAAGAGCAGAGATTTTTTAAAACCTACGTTTTTTATTTTATAAATTATCGTCATGAGCCAATCTGACTCCCTTTTATAAAGTCTATTCAAAGTCTAGAGGTTTTATGACATCAGGCTAAGATAAACCTTACTGCAAAGGCTCCTCCTTGTAGGGCTGTGATAGTAAGTAATGGCACTGCACAAATATAGTTAAAACAAATTAAAAAATGGTCAAATCTATTTAAATAGATGAATAATATATATTGCAATGATTTCTATTTAGAGGACAGTAAACCCCAAATTTTTATTTTGTAATTCAGATAGAACATACAATTTTGATCAACTTTCCAATGTATCATTTTTTTCATTCTCTTGTTATCCTTTGCTGAAGAAACATTCACCTAGATTACAAGTGTTGCTCTATAGAGGGTGCGAAACGATCGCAACAAAAGTTGCGTTATTTCACCCTTCATAGCGCTGCCATTACAGCTGCCTTGTGCGTGCGATATGGTGGCGATGAGCTCCATACCGCACAAAATCCAAGGGCTGCTTTGACATGCTCGTGCATGCTTTCCCCATAGACATTAATGGGGAGAAGGTGTTAGAAAAAAACCTGAAGCGCAGAATGGCGATCGCCATAACGCAACCCCATTGATTTCTATGGGGAAAAAAAGTTAAGTTTAAACCTAACACCCTAACATAAACCCCAAGTCTAAACACCCCTAATTTTAATTGTAATTTTAATTTAAAGTTATGGGGTTGCTAGGTTTAGGGGTTAATAATTTAATTTAGTTTTTTGTGATTTGGGGGGCTGGCGGTTTAGGGGTTAATATGTTTATTTAGTGGCGGTGATGTGGGAGACCAGAGGTTTAGGGGTTAATAACTTTATTTAGTTGCGGCGATGTCGGGGAGCGTCGGAATAGGAGTTAATAGCTTTATTATAATGGTGGCGATGTCGGGGAGCGGCGGAATAGGGGTTAATAACTTTTATCAGTGGAGGCGATGTTGTGAGCGGCAGATTAGGGGTTAATACGTTTATTATAGTGTTTGCGATGCGGGAGGGCGGCGGAATAGGGGTTAATAGGTAGTTTATGGGTGTGTACTTTGTAACATTTTAGTTATGAGTTTTGTGTAACAGTTTTGTTGCACAAAACTCATAACTACTGGTCTCAGATAGCGGAACGGATCGTGTCGGTATAGGCTGGAACGCAAGCATTTTAGCCTTACCGCACAACCTGTAATACTGGCGCTATGAAAATCTCACACAAAAACATCATTTTTTTGAGTCCGGGATTGACGTTGCGTTACAGGCTAAAATGCTTGCGGTATAGCTATACTGACATGACTCGTAATGTCTGCGTTGCGGTTTTTACGCTGAAATGGCCATTTTTTCAGCGTTAAAACCGTAATGCAAAACTTGTAATCTAGGTGATTGGCAGTTAGCTGAACATATCTAGTTAGCCAATCACAAGAGGCAAATAGGTACTAAGAGAGCAAAGCACATTTGAATATAGAAGTGAATTTAAAGGTGTCTTCAAATGACATGCTCTTTTTTTTTCTATACCCCTTTAAGTATAAGCAGCTGCTTAGTGCTTGCTATATTACAACAGTAAAACAGACTGTTTAACATCCCTTTAACAGGTAGCAACTATCATACTGAAGATAAATGATATATTGATAGCATACAGAAGTCTTTATCTGCTAGCACAGGCCTCCCGTTAAACCCAGGTCAGGATGGTTATTGTAAGTCCCAAGTTATGACCTTTTGGCTTGGTAAGGCAACTGATGTAAGTCAATGCTGAAATTTCGAGGGGGCACATGTATAACAGGATGGAAATATTAATAGTTAACAGTGTACCATATGCAAAAAGACAAAAATATGTTTAGCATACATACAAAATCCTATAATCAATAAGTCCCAAAATGAATTGGATGCACTTCTTAAGTGTAGGGAAGTCTTCACCGAAATAGACTATCATATGTTGGCTGCCTCCTCCTCACAGACTGGTCTGGATAAGCTGCAGAGTGTAGATAAAAAGGAACAAAGGGGCGCCTCATGTGTAGAATCACCAAACGTAAGTATGGGCTTGATGAAATATGAGCCAAATGGATACTCACATGTTACTGGAGCACCCTGATGTGCTAGTAGGTACAGACTGTAGAATTATAGGGTGTAACAGCTCACCCACAACTGGAGTTCCCTGTGTGCTGCAGTGGGTAAATGAGACACTACATGTGTAGATCAACCAGAGTATAACAACGTGTAAATTGTCAATGCCAAAGGGGTACTCACATACTGGACAAGCACACCTATGTGGTGGTAGAGACAGGCTGAGAGATTTCAGTAGGGCGTATAAGCTCACCCAATTGTGGTTCTCCCAATAATCAGGATGCAGGTGCAGGAAAAAGCTAGTGTTTGTGTTCTAATAGGTAGTCAGTGAACACAAGCAGGTACGGTGCTACCACTCAACTTAGATTTTTTTAAAGAACGATGTTTATTAAAAACAATTATAAATAAGTACAAGTAGTGGAATAGGGGTATCCAAATATCCCCCTATAAATTCAACGTGTTTCTCAACACTAAAAAGGCAGTTTCATTAGGTATAATAATCACCTTACTAGCAGACCTGCTTTTTATAGCCCCTACCTAAACCTAATGGAACGAGCCCACCCTTTTAGGGTGTGTGTTCCCTAATTAATCAATCATATACATATATCTCTATCTATCTGTGTATCACATAGGTGTGCTTGTCCAGTATGTGAGTACCCCTTTGGCATTGACAATTTACAAGTTGTTATACTCTGGTTGATATACACATGTAGAGGCCTAGTTATCAACGTGTCAACTTACCTGCCTTCGCCGGCCCAATACGCCCGCCTAAGCTCGCCTACCATCGCCGCCGCGGACCTGCAAAATTTCACCTAAGTTATCAATAAATCTGTCAAAAAGCCGCGCACCAAGTACGGGGCGATGAGCAGCGGACTGTGAGAGTTATCACTCATCCAATCTCGCTGCTCTTCGGCTTTTTGACAGCTTTATTGCTAGCCTGTCACTAAGCACCCACACTACTCAATAAAGTTATTAACCCCTAAAACCGCCGCTCCTAGACCCCGCTGCAACTCTTATAAATGTATTAACCCCTAAACCGCCGCTCCTGGACACCGCCGCCACCTACATTATACCTAGTAACCCCTATCCTGCCCCCCCTATACCGTTGCCAACTATAATAAAGTTATTAACCCCTATCCTGCTGATCCCGGACCTCGCCGCAACTAAATAAATAGTTTAACCCCTAAACCGCCGCTCCCGGACCCCGCCGCAACCTATATTAAACTTATTAACCCCTAATCTGCCCCCCTTACACCGTCGCCACCTATAATAAATGTATTAACCCCTATACTGCCCCCCCTACACCGCCGCCACTGTAATAAAATTATTAACCCCTAAACCTAAGTCTAACCCTAACCCTAACACCCCCCAACTTAAATATTAATTAAATAAATCTAAATAATATTTCTATTATTAACTAAATTAATCCTATTTAAAACTAAATACTTACCTATAAAATAAACCCTAATATAGCTACAATATAAATGATAATTATATTGTAGCTATCTTAGGATTTATTTTTATTTTACAGGTAACTTTCAATTTATTTTAACTAGGTACAATAGCTATTAAATAGTTATTAACTATTTAATAGCTTACCTAGCTAAAATAAAGAGAAATTTACCTGTAAAATAAATCCTAACCTAAGTTACAATTACACCTAACACTACACTATACTTTAATAAATTATTCCTATTTAAAACTAAATACTTACCTGTAAAATAAACCCTAAGATAGCTACAATATAATTAATAATTACATTGTAGCTATTTTAGGATTTATATTTATTTTACAGGTAACTTTGTATTTATTTTAGCTAGTTAGAATAGTTATTAAATAGTTATTAACTATTTAATAACTACCTAGCTAAAAGAAATACAAAATTACCTGTAAAATAAATCCTAACCTAAGTTACAATTAAACCTAACACTACACTATCATTACATTAATTAAATAAATTAAATACAAATAACTACAATTAAATACAATTACATAAACTAACTAAAGTACAAAAAATAAAAAAAGCTAAGTTACAAAAAATAAAAAAAATAAGTTACAAACATTTAAAAAAATATTACAACAATTTTAAGCTAATTACACCTAATCTAAGCCCCCTAATAAAATAACAAAGCCCCCCAAAATAAAAAAATGCCCTACCCTATTCTACATTAAAAAAGTTCAAAGCTCTTTTACCTTACCAGCCCTTAAAAGGGCCTTTTGCGGGGCATGCCCCAAAGAAAACTGCTCTTTTGCCTGTAAAAGAAAAATACAACCCCCCCCAACATTAAAACCCACCACCCACATACCCCTAATCTAACCCAAATCCCCCTTAAAATCTGCATCTGCATATCAGAAATAATTCTCATCATCTGTGACTGGTTTTGTACAATTCCATTTAATGATGCTGCCATGTCCCTCTGCAGCTCTATGGTACGCTGGAGTAACCTCTGTTGGCTCCTGTGAAACCTGTGTTAGCCTCTTTGTCTGCTCTCGCAGCTTGTTATGAGCCTCCTCTGGAGGGAAATGTATTCGTCGCCCAGGGGAGAATACAGTGGATCTACAGGCTCTTGAGCAGCAGTGATTCTAGGTGCAGGTTCAGCTCTATCTGCTGGTGCATCATGGACAACTTCAGCTGCTGGTGCATCATGGACAACTTCAGCTGCTGGTGCATCATGGACAACTTCAGCTGCATCTGCTTCATGGACAACTTCAGCTGCTGGTGCTTCAGGGACAACTTCAGCTATATGCTCATCTGCAGATGGTGGAGCTCTCCCAAGGGAAGAGGATGGTGGAGCTCTCCCAAGGGAAGAGGATGGTGGAGCTCTCCCAAGGGAAGAGGATGGTGGAGCTCTCCCAAGAGAAGAGGATGGTGGAGCTCTCAGGGTGGATTGGTAGTCCCATTGACGACTAGTGTGTGACCACTCAGCCTGTCCAGTTTGCATTTCTTGCGACATCCCCTGTGTGTAAAAGCCATGACTGCCCTAATATTGTGTTGGGGGGGGGGTAAAGACATAGACCCTTCGTGGTTGACTTGGCTCCCCCTCAACGCCAAAAGAATATTCCTCAGGCCAGGTATATTGCCAGGGGTCATATGCCAATGGTGGTGGCATAACTTCCGGGTCCTCAACTGAGGCAATCCAACCCTGCTCATGCCTGGGAGCATACTGTCCATGTTGCTGCCTGAAGACTGGTGGTGGAGGTGGCTGCATGCCTGTGACTGGTGGTGGAGGTGGCGGCATGCCTGTGACTGGTGGTGGAGGTGGCGGCATGCCTGTTTGCACCCTGGTGACAGGAGGTTCTGTGGAGGAGTCAAATGATGAGAGGGATTAGTACAGTCATATATATGTCCATGTGGGCATACAATGTACATTGATAAATGCTAGGGCCTATACTCATTCTCATGTCAAACTCTATAACATGCATGTGCACAATGTGATTTGTGATATGATGGATTTTAATATGCACAGTATCCAGGTATGTGTTTCATACAATAGTTATGTGTACATGTCAATGATGGAAAAAATTTGTTCTTTAAGTGACACTATGGTCACACAATTTACTTTAGCCTGATGTAGGCACAGAACCTGCTTTCTGAGCTAAAAGTATTGTGATGGCTATAGTGTCCATTTACTGAAAACTCTACATGTGGCTTGTGGCCTGTGTTACTCTGAGACATGTTAGTATTGCACTATTCCACCTCATATCATGAATTGCATTGTGTTAAGTAGCATTAATGTCAAATATAATTGTAGATGTTTTTGTTAGTAGGCCAAATGCCATGCTCCTCATTGTGTACATGAATGTGTGACATTAAAGGGCCACTAAACTCAAAATGTTTCTTTCATGATTCCGATAGAGAATAGAAATTTAAACAACATTACAATTTACTTCTAATATTTATTTTGCTAATTTTTTTTAGATATCCTTAGTTGAAGAAAAAGCAATGCACATGGTGAGCCAATCACACGAGGCTTCTATGTGCAGCAACCAATCAGCAGCTCCTGAGCATATCTAGATATGCTTTTCAGCAAAGAATATCAAGAGAATAAAACAAATTAGATAATATAAGTAAATTAGAAAGATGTTTAAAAACATAATTTATGTAAGAACTTACCTGATAAATTCATTTCTTTCATATTAGCAAGAGTCCATGAGCTAGTGACGTATGGGATATACATTCCTACCAGGAGGGGCAAAGTTTCCCAAACCTCAAAATGCCTATAAATACACCCCTCACCACACCCACAAATCAGTTTAACGAATAGCCAAGAAGTGGGGTGATAAGAAAAAAAGTGCGAAGCATAAATATAAGGAATTGGAATAATTGTGCTTTATACAAACAAATCATAACCACCACAAAAAAAGGGTGGGCCTCATGGACTCTTGCTAATATGAAAGAAATGAATTTATCAGGTAAGTTCTTACATAAATTATGTTTTCTTTCATGTAATTAGCAAGAGTCCATGAGCTAGTGACGTATGGGATAATGACTACCCAAGATGTGGATCTTCCACGCAAGAGTCACTAGAGAGGGAGGGATAAAATAAAGACAGCCAATTCCGCTGAAAAAAATCCACACCCAAAAATAAAGTTTAAATCTTATAAAGAAAAAAACTGAAAATATAAGCAGAAGATTCAAACTGAAACAGCTGCCTGAAGTACTTTTCTACCAAAGACAGCTTCAGAAGAAGAAAACACATCAAAATGGTAGAATTTAGTAAAAGTATGCAAAGAAGACCAAGTTGCTGCTTTGCAAATCTGATCAACCGAAGCTTCATTCCTAAACGCCCAGGAAGTAGAAACTGACCTAGTAGAATGAGCTGTAATCCTTTGAGGCGGAGTTCTACCCGACTCAACATAAGCATGATGAATTAAAGATTTCAACCAAGATGCCAAAAAAATGGCAGAGGCCTTCTGACCTTTCCTAGAACCAGAAAAGATAACAAATAGACTAGAAGTCTTTTGGAAATTCTTAGTAGCTTCAACATAATATTTCATAGCTCTAACTACATCCAAAGAATGCAATGATTTCTCCTTAGAATTCTTAGGATTAGGACATAATGAAGGAACCACAATTTCTCTACTAATGTTGTTGGAATTCACAACCTTAGGTAAAAATTTAAAAGAAGTTCGCAACACCGCCTTATCCTGGTGAAAAATCAGAAAAGGAGACTCACAAGAAAGAGCAGATAATTCAGAAACTCTTCTGGCAGAAGAGATGGCCAAAAGGAACAAAACTTTCCAAGAAAGTAATTTAATGTCCAATGAATGCATCGGTTCAAACGGAGGAGCTTGAAGAGCCCCCAGAACCAAATTCAAACTCCAAGGAGGAGAAATTGACTTAATGACAGGTTTAATACGAACCAAAGCTTGTACAAAACAATGAATATCAGGAAGATTAGCAATCTTTCTTTGAAAAAGAACAGAAAGAGCAGAGATTTGTCCTTTCAAGGAACTTGCAGACAAACCTTTATCCAAACCATCCTGAAGAAACTGTAATATTCTCGGAATTCTAAAAGAATGCCAGGAAAAATGATGAGAAAGACACCAAGAAATATAAGTCTTCCAGACTCTATAATATATCTCCCTAGATACAGATTTACGAGCCTGTAACATAGTATTAATCACAGAGTCAGAGAAACCTCTTTGACTAAGAATCAAGCGTTCAATCTCCATACCTTTAAATTTAAGGATTTGAGATCCTGATGGAAAAAAGGACCTTGCGACAGAAGGTCTGGCCTTAACGGAAGAGTCCACGGTTGGCAAGAGGCCATCCGGACAAGATCCGCATACCAAAACCTGTGAGGCCATGCTGGAGCTACCAGCAGAACAAACGAGCATTCCTTCAGAATCTTGGAGATTACTCTTGGAAGAAGAACTAGAGGCGGAAAGATATAGGCAGGATGATACTTCCAAGGAAGTGACAATGCATCCACTGCTTCCGCTTGAGGATCCCTGGATCTGGACAGATACCTGGGAAGTTTCTTGTTTAGATGAGAGGCCATCAGATCTATTTCTGGAAGTCCCCACCTTTGAACAATCTGAAGAAATACCTCTGGGTGAAGAGACCATTCGCCCGGATGTAACGTTTGGCGACTGAGATAATCCGCTTCCCAATTGTCTATACCTGGGATATGAACCGCAGAAACTAGACAGGAGCTGGATTCCGCCCATACCAGAATTTGAGATACTTCTTTCATAGCGAGAGGACTGTGAGTCCCTCCCTGATGATTGATGTATGCCACAGTTGTGACATTGTCTGTCTGAAAACAAATGAACGATTCTCTCTTTAGAAGAGGCCAAAACTGAAGGGCTCTGAAAATTGCACGGAGTTCCAAAATATTGATCGGTAATCTCACCTCCTGAGATTCCCAAACCCCTTGTGCTATCAGAGACCCCCACACAGCTCCCCAACCTGTAAGACATGCATCTGTTGAAATTACAGTCCAGGTCGGAAGAACAAAAGAAGCCCCCTGAACTAAACGATGGTGATCTGTCCACCACGTCAGAGAGTGTCGTACAATCGGTTTTAAAGATATTAATTGAGATATCTTTGTGTAATCCCTGCACCACTGGTTCAGCATACAGAGCTGAAGAGGTCGCATGTGAAAACGAGCAAAGGGGATCGCGTCTGATGCAGCAGTCATAAGACCTAGAATTTCCATGCATAAGGCTACCGAAGGGAATGATTGTGACTGAAGGTTTTGACAAGCTGATATCAATTTTAGACGTCTCTTGTCTGTCAAAGATAGAGTCATGGACACTGAATCTATCTGGAAACCTAAAAAGGTTACCTGTGTCTGAGGAATCAATGAACTTTTTGGTAAATTGATCCTCCAACCATGATGTTGAAGAAACAACACAAGTCGATTCGTATGAGATTCTGCTAAATGAGAAGACTGAGCAAGTACCAAGATATCGTCCAAATAAGGAAATACCACAATACCCTGTTCTCTGATTACAGACAGAAGGGCACCGAGAACCTTTGAAAAAATTCTTGGAGCTGTAGCTAGGCCAAACGGCAGAGCCACAAACTGGTAATGCTTGTCTAGGAAAGAGAATCTCAGAAACTGATAGTGATCTGGATGAATCGGAATATGCAGATATGCATCCTGTAAATCTATTGTAGACATATAATGCCCTTGCTGAACAAAAGGCAGGATAGTCCTTATAGTTACCATTTTGAATGTTGGTATCCTTACATAATGATTCAATATTTTTAGATCCAGAACTGGTCTGAAGGAATTCTCCTTCTTTGGTACAATGAAGAGATTTGAATAAAACCCCAGTCCCTGTTCCAGAACTGGAACTGGCATAATTACTCCAGCCAACTCTAGATCTGAAACACATTTCAGAAATGCTTGAGCCTTCGCTGGGTTTACTGGGACACGGGAAAGAAAAAATCTCTTTGCAGGAGGCCTTATCTTGAAGCCAATTCTGTACCCTTCTGAAACAATGTTCTGAATCCAAAGATTGTGAACGGAATTGATCCAAATTTCTTTGAAAAAACGTAATCTGCCCCCTACCAGCTGAGCTGGAATGAGGGCCGCACCTTCATGTGGACTTAGGAGCTGGCTTTGATTTTCTAAAAGGCTTGGATTTATTCCAGACTGGAGATGGTTTCCAAACTGATACCGCTCCTGAGGATGAAGGATCAGGCTTTTGTTCCTTGTTGTGACGAAAGGAACGAAAACGATTATTAGACCTAAATTTACCTTTAGATTTTTTATCCTGTGGTAAAAAAGTTCCTTTCCCTCCAGTAACAGTTGAGATAATAGAATCCAACTGAGAACCAAACAATTTATTACCCTGGAAAGAAAGGGAAAGCAGAGTAGACTTAGAAGACATATCAGCATTCCAAGTTTTAAGCCATAAAGCTCTTCTAGCTAAAATAGCTAGAGACATATACCTGACATCAACTCTAATGATATCAAAGATGGCATCACAAATAAAATTATTAGCATGTTGAAGAAGAATAATAATGCTATGAGAATTATGATCTGTTACTTGTTGCGCTAAAGCTTCTAACCAAAAAGTTGAAGCTGCAGCAACATCCGCTAAAGATATAGCAGGTCTAAGAAGATTACCTGAACACAAGTAAGCTTTTCTTAGAAAGGATTCAATTTTCCTATCTAAAGGATCCTTAAAGGAAGTACCATCTGCCGTAGGAATAGTAGTACGCTTAGCAAGAGTAGAGACAGCCCCATCAACCTTAGGGATTTTGTCCCAAAATTCTAATCTGTCAGATGGCACAGGATATAATTGCTTAAAACGTTTAGAAGGAGTAAATGAATTACCCAAATTATCCCATTCCCTGGAAATTACTTCAGAAATAGCACCAGGGACAGGAAAAACTTCTGGAATAACTACAGGAGATTTAAAAACCTTATCTAAACGTTTAGATTTAGTATCAAGAGGACCAGAATCCTCAATTTCTAATGCAATTAGGACTTCTTTAAGTAAAGAACGAATAAATTCCATTTTAAATAAATATGAAGATTTATCAGCATCAACCTCTGAGACAGAATCCTCTGAACCAGAAGAACCATTATCAGAATCAGAATGATGATGTTCATTTAAAAATTCATCTGAAAAATGAGAAGTTTTAAAAGACTGATTACGTTTACTAGAAGGAGGAATAACAGACATAGCCTTCTTAATGGATTTAGAAACAAAATCTCTTATGTTATCAGGAACACTCTGAGTATTAGATGTTGACGGAACAGCAACAGGTAATGTAACAGTACTAAAGGAAATATTATCTGCATTAACAAGTTTGTCATGACAAACAGTACAAACAACAGCTGGAGGAACAGATACCATAAATTTACAGCAGATACACTTAGCTTTGGTAGCTCCAGCACCAGGCAGCGATTTTCCAGAAGTATCTTCTGACTCAACGTGGGACATCTTGCAATATGTAATAGAAAAAACAACATATAAAGCAAAATTGATCAAATTCCTTAAATGACAGTTTCAGGAATGGGAAAAAATGCCAGTGAACAAGCTTCTAGCAACCAGAAGCAATAAATAATGAGACTTAAATAATGAGGAGACAATAGTGACGCCCATATTTTTTTAGCGCCAAAAATGACGCCACATCCGGAACGCCGACACTTTTGGCGCAAAAGAACGTAAAAAATGACGCAACTTCCGGGGACACGTATGACGCCGGAAACAGAAAAAAATTTTGCGCCAAAAAAGTCCGCGCAAAGAATGACGCAATAAAATGAAGCATTTTCAGCCCCCGCGAGCCTAACAGCCCACAGGGAAAAAGTCAAATTTTAAGGTAAGAAAAAAATTGATTTATTCATATGCATTATCCCAAATATGAAACTGACTGTCTGAAATAAGGAATGTTGAACATCCTGAGTCAAGGCAAATAAATGTTTGAATACATATATTTAGAACTTTATAAAAAAGTGCCCAACCATAGCTTAGAGTGTCACAGAAAATAAGACTTACTTACCCCAGGACACTCATCTACATGTTGTAGAAAGCCAAACCAGTACTGAAACGAAAATCAGCAGAGGTAATGGTATATATATAAGAGTATATCGTCGATCTAAAAAGGGAGGTAAGAGATGAATCTCTACGACCGATAACAGAGAACCTATGAAATAGACCCCGTAGAAGGAGATCATTGAATTCAAATAGGCAATACTCTCCTCACATCCCTCTGACATTCACTGCACGCTGAGAGGAAAACCGGGCTCCAACCTGCTGCGGAGCGCATATCAACGTAGAATCTAGCACAAACTTACTTCACCATCTCCATAGGAGGCAAAGTTTGTAAAACTGATTTGTGGGTGTGGTGAGGGGTGTATTTATAGGCATTTTGAGGTTTGGGAAACTTTGCCCCTCCTGGTAGGAATGTATATCCCATACGTCACTAGCTCATGGACTCTTGCTAATTACATGAAAGAAATTGCATTCTCTTTCTAAATCATGAAAGAAAAAGTGTGGGTGTCATGTCCCTTTAAAGGATGTTATATCTCAAATACATATAATACTGGTGTGTGGGATGTTACTCACCAGCATAATGTGCTGTGGTTGCAGCCCCTGAGTCACGAGCCCCTGGAAGTCCACGGACTGCTGTGATACTCAGGGAGCTGCGTATCATCTCCTGCCAGGTGTTGTATTCGGTTTCCAGGGGTGGACCACCGCCTGTTCCCCTCTGGTGCATGGCTTCTTGCCCCATCTTCTCTTTCACCCGCCTCTTACAGTCGTTCCACCTTTTTTTAAGTCTCTCGACAGTCCTCCTCTGCGGGGCCACACTGTTTACAGCATCCTCTACCGCCAACCATGCTATCTTATGCCTTCGGGTAATGTCTTTGCCCTTCTCCTGGCCAAAGAGGGCACTGTGGTTGTCCATGATGGCCTGGACTAGCGCAACATTCTCATCGAATGAAAAGTTTGGGCATCTCATGCGCTCATCCTCTGTGGCCACCTGGCTTGCTCCCTGGGATGTCCCTGGTGTGGGTTCCTCCCTATCCTCTCCCTCCTCCCCCCTTCTTTCCCCATGTGCACCCTCTGTCCCTCTTCTAAGTGTGCCTGGTCTCTGGGCATCTCCCCTCCCATCATCCCTTCTAACTCTCCCTCTCCCCACTCCACTTACTCCCTGACGGGGACCCTGCTGCTCCTCTTGTCTGCTACAATACTCCTCTCCCTGCAACTCTGCTCCCCTCCTCCCCTCCGCCCTATCTCTCCCTGACATCCTCACACTACACACACTCACTCCCAGTTCAATCACACACAATCACAACCAAACACTCAGCCTATCACACTGTAAAATTGAAATAAAATGTGTGAGGTGTTAGAAAAAAAAGTGTTGTGTATTTTGTATATGTATGTATGCAAAATGTGTGCAATATGTAAAAATAAGTTTAAGTAAATGTACAAGCTTACCCAAACAAAAATCCGACTTAACTAACTATTATGCTGCGCCTCTCTGACTACTCTTACTAATCCTAAACTCACTGTAGTGTGCTGTAGCTCAACGAACCATCCAAAGACACTGAAGAAAATGGCGGCTGCGCATAGGTTTATATATGAATTTTGAATATCGTAATTACGTTGCGCATTTTTAGATGAAGTCGCGGGTCATTTTTACGAGTGTTAGCGTAATTTGCATAAAACTACACTTTATTGAGACTTTACGTGGACAAAATACTAGCGTACTTGCGACGACTAAAATGTGTATTTGCGCACTTTTCGGAACAACGCCAGTTTGTCCTACTTACGCCACTTTAGCATCTGACGGCGCCGTATATTGGATACCCCGATGTGCAAGGTGAAATTACGGGCGGCGCGGGTTCCCTTGCTTGCGCCGAAAACTATGCCGTATATTGGATCGCGCCCCATGAAAGAAAAACATTTGGGTTCAGTGTCCCTTTAAGTTTCTAAAAAGTAATGGATCCTGCCCTGTTGAAATCTAGCTTTCCTTTATCTAATTTCATCTGATAATGATTATGGACAGATAAAGTGTTGTGCAAACAATGGCCAAGTGCAACATTCAAGTAACTATATAACAGGGTTTAAAGTCTCTTAATTCTACACAGAGATTGTTTGCACAATTTATCTGTCCTTGATTATCCTCAGCTAAGGAAATTAAAGGGACATTGTATTGTAAAATCTTTTTCCCTTAAAAGTGACAGTAAACACCTTGATATTTTTATATAAAATGTTTACTGATGCATAATGAAATATATATGCAATATATGTACATTTATTTTGCCCCCCCTTTCATGTAATTTAGCTCTGAAATTTGAGCCATTTCTAATGCTCAGAACTTTAAATGCACATGCTGACTTATCAAGGCCAACTCTGCTGTATTTTTCACTAATTGGCTTTAACTGATAACAACTGCAAAATAGAGTACTTTATCATAACTTTATGACTGTGACTTGCCTGGTCGTCTGCTAACTAAAGCCCAGATTGGCTCCTCCAACTAAGAAGAATGTTGGGCGGAGCTTGGCTATGTAAAAATAATTGCAGAAAAAATTATGTTAGTTTGTTTTAAAAATGTTAACACTTGGCTGGTATTTTTTTTTAACAGTGTAAAATAAATGTATTGTAATTACAAGATGTTAACTGTCCCTGTAATGTGTTTCCAATGACTTCTTAAGTGTAAAATGTATGAGACATTGGTTCTTTATGTTTATTTTTGCATACAAAATAACTGGGTTTGTTCTTTGAAATCACACTCTATTAAAATGTGTTGGGCTTGCAGGGAAATCAGATCTCATTCTTTTATAATTTTCTGTACACACATATGCTTCTTTATATTATCGCTGTCTGTATACCAAAGCCCAATAATTAGAGAGAACAATTAAAACATTAACATTTTATCAATTATCTCTGCTACTTCCCATTAGGAGTGTAATTTTGTCTACTGGCTATGTTTACACATCTTTTATATAGCCAATACTATAAATATATAATTCTAAGTATAGAAACTTCCAATATAGATAGGGATACCACAGGTAAAATCATATATTTCAAACATCGATATAAAGGTAACTGAGCTATTTGTAAAGAATTTAATAGACTCCAGCAGGTAAAATGGACAATTAGAAACAAATTAAAGGGCAGAAACAACATAATTTATGTAAGAACTTACCTGATAAATTCATTTCTTTCATATTGGCAAGAATCCATGAGCTAGTGACATATGGGATATACAATCCTACCAGGAGGGGCAAAGTTTCCCAAACCTCAAAATGCCTATAAATACACCCCTCACCACACCCACAATTCAGTTTAACGAATAGCCAAGCAGTGGGGTGATAAAGAAAGGAGTAGAAAGCATCAACAAAGGAAATTTGGAAATAATTGTGCTTTATACAAAAAATCATAACCACCATAAAAAGGGGTGGGCCTCATGGACTCTTGCCAATATGAAAGAAATGAATTTATCAGGCAAGTTCTTACATAAATTATATTTTCTTTCATGTAATTGGCAAGAGTCCATGAGCTAGTGACATATGGGATATCAATACCCAAGATGTGGATCTCCACTCAAGAGTCACTAGAGAGGGAGGGAATAAAATAAAAACAGCCATATTCTGCTGAAAAAATTAGTCCACAACCCAAAAAAATAAGTTTATTTTCATTTCTGAAAGAAAAAAACTTAAAACAAAAGCAGAAGAATCAAACTGAAACAGCTGCCTGAAGAACTTTTCTACCAAAAACTGCTTCCGAAGAAGCAAACACATAAAAACGGTAGAATTTAGTAAATGTATGCAAAGAGGACCAAGTCGCTGCTTTGCAAATCTGATCAACTGAAGCTTCATTCTTAAAAGCCCACGAAGTGGAGACTGATCTAGTAGAATGAGCTGTAATTCTCTGAGGCGGGGCTTGACCCGACTCCAAATAAGCTTGATGAATCAAAAGCTTTAATCAAGAGGCCAAGGAAATAGCAGAGGCCTTCTGACCTTTCCTAGGACCAGAAAATAAAACAAATAGACTAGAAGTCTTCCTGAAATCTTTAGTAGCTTCAACATAATATTTCAAAGCTCTCACCACATCCAAAGAATGTAAGGATCTTTCCAAAGGATTCTTAGGATTAGGACACAAGGAAGGGACAACAATTTCTCTACTAATGTTGTTAGAATTCACAACCTTAGGTAAAAATTCAAATGAAGTCTGCAAAACCGCCTTATCCTGATGAAAAATCAGAAAAGGAGATTCACAAGAAAGAGCAGATAGTTCAGAAACTCTTCCAAGAAAGTAGTTTAATGTCCAAAGAATGCATGGAGGAACCTGTAAAGCCTTCAGAACCAAATTAAGACTCCAAGGATGAGAAATTGATTTAATGACAGGCTTAATACAAACTAAAGCCTGTACAAAACAGTGTATATCAGGAAGTATAGCAATCTTTCTGTGAAATAAAACAGAAAGAGCGGAGATTTGTCCTTTCAAGGAACTTGCAGACAAACCCTTATCCAAACCATCCTGAAGAAACTGTAAAATTCTAGGAATTCTAAAAGAATGCCAGGAAAATTTATGAGAAGCATACCATGAAATGTAAGTCTTCCAAACTCTATAATAAATCTTTCTAGAGACAGATTTACGAGCTTGTAACATAGTATTAATCACTGAGTCAGAGAAACCTCTATGACTTAGTACTAAGCGTTCAATTTCCATACCTTCAAATTTAATGATTTGAGATCCTGATGGAAAAACGGACCTTGAGATAGTAGGTCTGGCCGTAACGGAAGTGGGCAAGGCGGGGAACTGGACATCCGAACCAGATCCGCATACCAAAACCTGTGGGCCATGCTGGCGCCACCAGCAACACAAATGATTGTTCCATGATGATTTTGGAAATCACTCTTGGAAGGAGAACTAGAGGCGGGAAAATGTAAGCAGGATAACACCAAGGAAGTGTCAGCGCATCCACTGCTTCCGCCTGAACATCCCTGGACCTGGACAGGTATCTGGGAAGTTTCTTGTTTAGATGAGAGGCCATGAGATCTATCTCTGGAAGACCCCACATCTGAACAATCTGAGAAAAAACATCTGGATGGAGAGACCACTCCCCCGGATGTAAAGTCTGGCGGCTGAGATAATCCGCCTCCCAATTGTCTACACCTGGGATATGCACCGCAGAGATTAGACAGGAGCTGGATTCCGCCCAAGCAAGTATCCGAGATACTTCTTTCATAGCTTGGGGACTGTGAGTCCCACCCTGATGATTGACATATGGCACTGTTGTGATATTGTCTGTCTGAAAACAAATGAACGGTTCTCTCTTTAACAGAGGCAAAAACTGAAGAGCTCTGAGAATTGCACGGAGTTCTAAAATATTTATTGGTAATCTCGCCTCTTGAGATTTCCAAACCCCTTGTGCTGTCAGAGATCCCCAAACAGCTCCCCAACCTGAAAGACTCGCATCTGTTGTGATCACAGTCCAGGTTGGCCGAACAAAAGAAGCCCCTTAAACTAAACGATGGTGCAGAACGTAAAGACTGAGCTAGTACCAAGATATCGTCCAAATAAGGCAACACCGCAATACCCTGTTCTCTTATTACAGAGAGTAGGGCACCCAGAACCTTTGAAAAGATTCTTGGAGCTGTTGCTAGGCCATATGGAAGAGCAACAAATTGGTAATGCTTGTCTAGAAAAGAGAATCTCAGAAACTGATAATGTTCTGGATGAATTGGAATATGAAGGTATGCATCCTGCAAGTCTATTGTGGACATATAATGTCCTCGCTGAACAAAAGGCAGAATAGTCCTTATAGTCACCATCTTGAAATTTGGTACTCTTACATAACGATTCAAAATTTTCAGATCCAGAACTGGTCTGAATAAATTTTCCTTCTTTGGGACAATGAATAGATTTGAATAAGACCCCAAACCTTGTTCCAGAAGAGGAACTGGCATGATTACCCCTGAAGACTCCAGGTCTGAAACACACTTCAGGAAAGCCTGAGCTTTTACTGGATTTACTGGGATACGTGAGAGAAAAAATCTTCTCACAGGAGGTCTTACTCTGAATCCTATTTGATACCCTTGAGAGACAATGCTCTGAATCCATTGATTTTGGACAGATTTTATCCAAACATCCTTGAAAAACCTTAATCTGCCCCCTACCAGCTGAGCTGGAATGAGGGCCGCACCTTCATGCGGACTTAGGGGCTGACTTTGGTTTCCTAAAAGGCTTGGATTTATTCCAATTTGAGGAAGGCTTCCAATTGGAAGCAGATTCCTTGGGGGGAGGATTGAGTTTTTGTTCCTTATTCTGACGAAAGGAACGAAAACGGTTAGAAGCCTTAGATTTACCCTTAGGTTTTTTATCCTGAGGCAGGAAAACTCCCTTTCCCCCAGTAACAGTTGAAATAATAGAATCCAACTGAGAACCAAATAAATGATTACCTTGGAAAGAAAGAGATAGTAATCTAGATTTAGATATCATATCAGCATTCCAGGATTTAAGCCACAAAGCTCTTCTAGCTAAAATAGCTAAAGACATGGATCTAACATAAATTTTGATAATATAAAAAATAGCATCACAAATAAAATGATTAGCATATTGCAGTAAGCGAATAATGCTAGATAAGTCAGAATCCAATTCCTGTTGCGCTAAATTCTCCAACCAGAAAGTTGATGCAGCCGCAACATCAGCCAAAGAAATTGCAGGTCTGAGAAGATGACCTGAATATAAATAGGCCTTCCTTAGATAAGATTCAAGCTTCCTATCTAAAGGATCCTTAAGGGAAGTACTATCTTCCATAGGAATAGTGGTATGTTTAGCAAGAGTAGAAATAGCCCCATCAACATTGTGGATCTTTTCCCAAAACTCTATAGATTTTGCTGGTAAAGGATACAATTTTTTAAACCTTGAAGAAGGAATAAAAGAAGTACCTGGCTTATTCCATTCCTTAGAAATCATATCAGAAATAGCCTCAGGAATAGGAAAAACCCCTGGAGAAACCACAGGAGGTTTAAAAACAGCATTTAATCGTTTATTAGACTGAACGTCAAGAGGACTGGTTACCTCAATATCCAAAGTAATTAACACTTCTTTTAATAAAGAACGCGTATACTCAATTTTAAATATATAAGTAGATTTGTCAGTGTCAATGTCTGAGGAAGGATCTTCTGAATCAGATAGATCCTCATCAGAAGAGGATAAATTATTATGTTGTTGGTTATTTGAAATTTGATCAACTAAATGAGAAGTTTTAAAAGGCCTTTTACGTTTATTTGAAGGTGGAAATGCAGACAAAGCCTTCAGAATAGAATCAGAAACAAATTCTTTAAAATTTACAGGTATATCATGCACATTAGAAGTTGAAGGAACTGCAACTGGCAATGTACTATTACTGATGGATACACTATCTACATGTAAAAGTTTATCATGACAACTATTACAAATGACATTCGGCGAGATAATTTCTACAATTTTACAAAAAATGCACTTAGCTTTGGTAGAACCGATGTCAGGCAGCAATGTTCCAGCAGAAACTTCTGAGGCAGGATCAGATTGAGACATCTTGCAAAATGTAAGAGAAAAAACAACATATAAAGCAAAATTATCTATTTCCTTATATGACAGTTTCAGGAATGGGAAAAAATGCAAATAGCTTAGCCCTCTGATAGAAAAAAGCAAGAGGCAAACATCAATGGGGTATTGAAATAATGAAAAAGTTTGGCGCCAAGTATGACGCACAACGTAACTAAACTTTTTGGCGCCATAAAAATAACTGGAAATGACACACTCGCGTCATTAATGACGCAACAGTGTGAAAGTTCTCGGCGACAAGTATGACGCCGGAAGTGACGAACTTGCGTCATAGACGTACTTTTTCGTGCCAACAATTTTTCGCGCCAAGAATGACGCAATAAAGTTTATCATTTGACGCACCCGCGGGCCTAATACCGCCCGCAATTTGTAAGAAGTAGTCATATGAAAAAAAGACTAAACCCCAGGTAAGAAATAAATTTCTTTTTAAAAAATGTTTATATTCCCCATATATGAAACTGACAGTCTGCAGAAGGAAATACATGAACCTGACTCATGGCAAATATAAGTACAATACATATAAATGCATAAAGTGCCAAACCATAGCTGAGGTGTCTTAAGTAATAAAAAAACATACTTACCAAAAGACACCCATCCACATATAGCAGATAGCCAAACCAGTACTAAAACAGTTATTAGTAGAGGTAATGGTAAATTGAGAGTATATCGTCGATCTGAAAAGGGAGGTAGGAGATGAATCTCTACAACCGATAACAGAGAACCTATGAAAAAGACCCCCGTTAGGGAAATCATCATATTCAATAAGTGATACTCCCTTCACGTCCCTCTGACATTCGCTGTACTCTGAGAGGAATCGGGCTTCAACAATGCTGAGAAGCGCATATCAACGTAGAAATCTTAGCACAAACTTACTTCACCACCTCCATAGGAGGCAAAGTTTGTAAAACTGAATTGTGGGTGTGGTGAGGGGTGTATTTATAGGCATTTTGAGGTTTGGGAAACTTTGCCCCTCCTGGTAGGATTGTATATCCCATATGTCACTAGCTCATGGACTCTTGCCAATTACATGAAATAAATTGAGTTTAAACTGGCCCTTTAACTAAAATAGATTTCAACATGGCAGCTTCCATTTCTTTAAGGAAACACATGGGATTTAGAAAGCCAACAATTTTCAGAGTTACATCATAAAATAAATAATTAATGAATACTACACACCCTGTGCTGAGCTGTTTCTGAGTTTTTAGATGCTGCTCACATTTAAGTACTACCGGAAAACATTTTAAAGTGAGAAACCCACACAACTATATATTATTTTCTTTCATATAGGTGGCAAAAGTCCACAAGCTTGTTACTGATGGGATATACATTCCTACTTTTTGGCGCCATAAAAATAACCGGAAATGACACACTCGCGTCATTAATGACGCAACAGTGTGAAAGTTCTCGGCGACAAGTATGACGCCGGAAGTGACGAACTTGCGTCATAGACGTACTTTTTCGTGCCAACAATTTTTCGCGCCAAGAATGACGCAATAAAGTTTATCATTTGACGCACCCGCGGGCCTAATACCGCCCGCAATTTGTAAGAAGTAGTCATATGAAAAAAAGACTAAACCCCAGGTAAGAAATAAATTTCTTTTTAAAAAATGTTTATATTCCCCATATATGAAACTGACAGTCTGCAGAAGGAAATACATGAACCTGACTCATGGCAAATATAAGTACAATACATATAAATGCATAAAGTGCCAAACCATAGCTGAGGTGTCTTAAGTAATAAAAAAACATACTTACCAAAAGACACCCATCCACATATAGCAGATAGCCAAACCAGTACTAAAACAGTTATTAGTAGAGGTAATGGTAAATTGAGAGTATATCGTCGATCTGAAAAGGGAGGTAGGAGATGAATCTCTACAACCGATAACAGAGAACCTATGAAAAAGACCCCCGTTAGGGAAATCATCATATTCAATAAGTGATACTCCCTTCACGTCCCTCTGACATTCGCTGTACTCTGAGAGGAATCGGGCTTCAACAATGCTGAGAAGCGCATATCAACGTAGAAATCTTAGCACAAACTTACTTCACCACCTCCATAGGAGGCAAAGTTTGTAAAACTGAATTGTGGGTGTGGTGAGGGGTGTATTTATAGGCATTTTGAGGTTTGGGAAACTTTGCCCCTCCTGGTAGGATTGTATATCCCATATGTCACTAGCTCATGGACTCTTGCCAATTACATGAAATAAATTGAGTTTAAACTGGCCCTTTAACTAAAATAGATTTCAACATGGCAGCTTCCATTTCTTTAAGGAAACACATGGGATTTAGAAAGCCAACAATTTTCAGAGTTACATCATAAAATAAATAATTAATGAATACTACACACCCTGTGCTGAGCTGTTTCTGAGTTTTTAGATGCTGCTCACATTTAAGTACTACCGGAAAACATTTTAAAGTGAGAAACCCACACAACTATATATTGTTTTCTTTCATATAGGTGGCAAAAGTCCACAAGCTTGTTACTGATGGGATATACATTCCTACCAGGAGGAGGCAAAGTTTCCCAAACCTCAAAAGCCTATAAATACCCCACCTACCTCACTCATACCTCAGTCTGCTCTCTCTTGTGAATCTCCTTATCTGATTTTCCATCAAGGTAAAGCTGTTTTGTGGACTTCTTTCAAATTTTTGCCTAAAGTTGTGAATTCTAATAACATTAATAGGGAAATCATTGTTCCTTCTTTTTGTGCTAATCCTAAGAATAATATTAAAAGATCTTTACACTCTTTGGATGTAGTAAGACCTTTGAAATATTATGTAGATGCTACTAAGGATTTCAGACAGACTTAGTCTGTTTGTTCTTTTTTCTGGTTCCAGAAAAGGTCAGAAAGCCTCTGCCATTCTCTCGCATCTTGGTTGAAACTTCGGATTCACAAAGCTTATTTGGAGGAGGAGCAGTCTCCACCTCAGAGAATAACAGCTCATTCTACTAGAGCATCTTGGACTTTCAAGAATGAAGCTTCAGTTGATCAAATTTGCAAAGTGGACACATGGTTTTCCTTACATACATTTTCTAAATTCTATCATTTTGATGTTTTTGCTTCTTCAGAAGCAGCTTTTGGTAGAAAGGTTCTTCATGCAGCTGTCTCAGTTTGATTCTAGTGTCTATGATTTAAGTTTTTATGAAAATTCTAAAGAAAAATGTTATTACTATTGGATTTAATTTCTCAGCGACAATAGCTGTCTTTATTTTATCCCTCCCTTTATTTTTGTTACTCGTGGACTTCCACATCTTGGGTATTGTATCCCAACAGTAACAAGCTTGTGGACTCTCGTCACCTATATGAAAGAAAACCTAATTTATGTAAGGACTTACCTGATAAATTAATTTCTTTCATGGCGGCGAGAGTCTACGAGGCCCACCCAATTTTTTTCTTTAATTTTTGGTTCTTTTTAATAAGCATATCTTTTTTTCCTGCTCTTCTTTTTTATGTTTTTACTCCTTAAACACCTCACCTCTTGGCTATACGTTAAACTGAGGTATGAGTTAGGTGGACAGGGCATTTATAGGCTTTAGGGTTGGGAAACTTTGACCCCTTCTGGTAGGAATGTGTATCCCATAAGTAACAAGCTTGTGGACTATATCCACCATGAAAGAAATGAATTTATCAGGTTAGTTCTTACATAAATGATGTATTTTTCTTAACAGATTTAAACTATACTATTATTTTATGTATATTCTATGATGTGTGAGAAATCTAGAACAAACGGTTTGAAAAAATGTATATCTTTATTCATATTTTAATAAACATAGTTGTGATCTTTCTAAAATAAGCAGAAATACATATTAATTCAGTGTTTTTCTCTAAAAAATAAATACATGAAAATAAAAATATTTAAGGGTAGGGGCTTATCATAATCCACACAAGGGCTTTTGGCGGCCTCCTGTTCTTTTGATGTTAGCACAGGCTCTCACTCTCCTTGTACAGCTATACACCTGGTCAATTTAACCCGTTCAGTACCGGGACTTTCACCCAAACTTGCCCAAAATACCAGAGAATTTTTAGCATTTTTGCTATCACTCCATTTAAACAGAAATAGAGCCTTTTTTATTTTATTTACCTGTCAAAAAAAAAGAATATATATATATATATATATATATACTGTATATATATATATATATATATATATATATATATATATATATATATATATATATATAGTAGACAACCCAAGATATTGATCTAGGCCCATTTTGGTATATTTCATGCCACCATTTAACTGCCAAATGCGATCAAATAAAAAAAAATGGTACTTTTTTCACAGCAATTATTTTACATACTGCTTGTGCAATCATGGAAAAAATGTTTGTAAAAGTTTCTCTGTGATACCCTTTGTTCAGAAATAGCATATATATATGGCTTTGCCATTGCTTTTTGGTAATTAGAAGGCTGCTAATTGCAGCTGCGCACCACACTTCTATTATTCCCGGCAATGAAAGGGTTAACCAGGTAGCTTAAAAGGTTAATTTTAGCTTTTGTGTAGAGATTATCCTCCCACCTGAGACTTCCCACCCCCTGATCCCTCCCAAACTGCTTTCTTCCCTCCCCCACTGGTAACCCCCATCTTAGTGACTGGCAGACAGTCTGCCAGTATGAAAATATATGGCTTTTTTATTTTATTTTTTTAAATTTCTGAAGTGTAGGATCCCCCCTTACCACCCCAACCTCCCTGACCCCCCACCCCAAACAGTTCTCTAAACCTCCCCCCTCTTACTGTTAGGCACCATCTTAGGTACTGGCAGCTGTCTGCCAGTACCTATAAACTGCCTTTTTTTTAAAAAATAAATAAATTATTCTTACCTGATAAATTTCTTTCTTTCCGGATATGGTGAGTCCACGGGGTCCTTAATTACTGTCGGGAATATCACTCCGGGCCAGCAGGAGGAGGCAAAGTGCACCACAGCAAAGCTGTTAAGTATCACTCCCCTTCCCACAATCCCCAGTCATTCGACCGAAGGAAAATGGAGAAAAGGAGTAACACAAGGTGTAGAGGTGCCTGAAGTTTAGTTAAAAAAAAAAATATATATCTTTAAAATACAGGGTGGGGCCGAGGACTCACCATATCTGTAAAGAAAGAAATTTATCAGGTAAGCATAAATTTTGTTTTCTTTCCTAAGATATGTTGAGTCCACGGCGTCCTCAATTACTGTTGGGAACCAATACCCTAGCTAAAGGACATGGAAGACTAGGGAGGAACAAGACAGGTATACCTAAAAGGAAGCCACCACTGCTTGAAGAACCTTTCTCCCAAAAGAAGCCTCAGCCGAAGAAAAAGTATCAAATTTATCAAATTTAGAAAAAGTATGCAGAGAGGACCAAGTTGTAGCCTTGCAAATCTGTTCCACAGAAGCTTAATTTTTGAAAGCCCAAGAAGAAGAGACAGCCCTAGTGGAGTGAGCTGTGATTCTCTCAGGAGGCTGCTGTCCAGCAGTCTCATACGCCAAACGAATAATACTTCTCAACCAAAGAGAAGTAACAGTAGCTTTTTGACCTTTACGTTTCCCAGAAAAACAAACAAGCAATGAAGAAGACTGGCGAAAATACTTAGTCGTCTGCAAATAGAATTTAAGAGCACGCACAACATCCAGGTTGTGCAACAAACATTCCTTATGAGAAGGATTAGGACAGAGAGAAGGAACAACAATTTCCTGATTGATATTTCTATCTGAAACAACCTTAGGAAGGAAACCAAACTTAGTACGAAGAACTGCCTTATCTGCATGAAAAATGAGATAATCGGAATCGCACTGCAAAGCTGAGAGTTCCGAGACTCTCCGAGCAGAAGAGATAGCAGTAAGAAACAAAACCTTCCAAGATAACAACTTAATATTTATAGAATGCAGTGGCTCAAACAGAGCATGCTGCAAAACTTAAAGAACAAGATTAAGGCTCCAAGGTGGAGCAACAGACTTAAACACAGGCCTGATTATGACCAAGGCCTGACAAAATGATTGCACATCTGGCACGTCCGCCAGACACTTGTGCAACAAAATAGATAAAGCAGAAGTCTGACTCTTCAGAGTACTGACAGATAAACCCTTCTCCAGACCTTCCAGGAGAAAGGACAAAATCCTTGGAATCCTGACCCTACTCCAAGAGTAGCCCTTGGATTCACACCAATAAAGATATTTACACCATATCTTATGGTAAATCTTTCTAGTAACAGGCTTACAAGCCTGAATCATGGTCTCAATGACCAAATCAGAAAATCCATGCTTAGACAGAACTAAACGTTCAATCTCCAAGCAGTCAGCTTCAGAGAAACAAGATTTGGGTGAAGGAAAAGTACCCTGAAGTAGTAGGTCCTTCCTTAGAGGAAGTCTCCAAGGAGGAAGAGACGACATCTCCACTAAGTCTGCATACCACATCCTGCGAGGCCACGCAGGAGCTATTAGAATCACAGATGCTCTTTCCTGCTTGATACAAGCAATGATTCGTGGAAGGAGAGCAAACGGAGAAAACAGGTATGCTAGATTGAAATCCCATGGAACCGCCAGAGCATCTATCAGAGAGGCCTGTGGATCTCTTGACCTTGAACTGTACCTTGGAAGCTTGGCATTTTGCCGAAACGCCATCAGATCTAACTCCGGCACCCCCCATTTGAGGGTTAAGTTGGAGAACACCTCCAGATGGAGTTCCCATTCCCCGGGATGAAAAGTCTGTCTGCTCAGGAAATCCGCTGCCCAGTCGTCCACTCCTGGAATGTGGATGGCATATAGACAGCTATTGTGGGTTTCCACTCACTGAATGATCCGAGCCACTTCCTTCATGGCTAAGGAACTCTGAGTCCCTCCCTGGTCGTTTATGTAAGCCACTGAAGTTCTGTTGTCTGACTAAAAGCTGATAAACCAAGCTTAGGCCAGTTAAGGCCAAGCCATCAAGGCATTGAAGATTGCTCTCAACTCCAATATATTTATAGGGAGAGCAAATTCCTCCTGAGACCAAAGTCCCTGCGCCTTCAACGAATCCCAGACTGCTCCCCAGCCCATCAGGCTTGCGTCCATGGTCACAATCACCCAGGAAGTTCTCCGAAAACATGTCCCCTGAGACAGATGTTCCAGAGACAGCCACCACGGAAGAGAATCTCTTGTCGACTGATTGAGCACTATCTTCTGAGACCGATCTGCATAATCCCCGTTCCAATGTCTGAGCATGCATAACTGCAGAGCTCTCAAATGGAATCGAGCAAAGGGGATGATGTCCATGGAAGCAACGATCAGACCAATTACCTCCATACATAGGGCCACTGATGGTCGAACAGCAGACTGTGGAGAGAGGCAAGCGGAAAGAATCTTGTTTTTTCTGACCTCCATCAGAAATATTTTAATTGATAGAGAACCTATAATGGTCCCTAAGAAAACTACCCTTGTAGCTGGAACAAGGGAAATCTTTTCCAGATTTACCTTCCATCCGTGGGAACTAAGAAAAGACAACAAGATCTCTGTGTGAGATTTTGCTAGTTGAAAAGATGGTGCCTGTACCAGAATGTCGTCCAGATAGGGCACCACAGCAATTCCCAGAGACCAAATCACTTCCAAAAGAGCCCCCAGAACCTTCTTCAGAAAATTCTGGGAGCTGTGGCAAGAGCGAATATAAGAGCCACAAACTGAAAATGATTGTCCAGAAAGGCAAATCTCAGAAATTTGTGATGATCCCTGTGGATGGGAACATGAAGTTACTTCTCTTTCAGGTCTATGGTCATCATGAACTGACCCTCTTGTACTAAAAGAAGAATGGACCGTACAGTCTCCATCTTGAAGGACGGTACTCTGAGAAATTTGTTTAGACACTTTAGATCTAGAATCGGTCGGAAAGTTCACTCTTTTTTTGGAAACCATGAACAGATTGGAGTAGAACCCCAGACCCTGTCCCTGAACTGGAACAATCACTCCTAAGTAGGAAAGGTCCTGTACACATTTCAAGAACGCCTCTCTTTTTATTTGGTCTGCAGATAATCTTAGGATGTGGAACCTGCCCTTGGGGGGAAAGGTCTTGAATTCTAACTTGTAACCCTGGGATACTATGTCCATGGCCCAAGGATCTGGGACATCTCGTATCCATGCTTGAGAGAACTAAGAGAGTCTGCCCCCACTTGATCCGATCCTGGATCGGGGGCAACCCCTTCATGCTGATTTAGACTCAGCTGCGGGCTTCTTAGATTGCTTCCCCTTATTCCAAGACTGACTGGGTTTCCAAAAAGGTTTGGACTGATCCTACTTGGCAGAGGAGGGGGAAGACTTACCTTAGAAGTTATGAAAGGAATGAAAATTACTCTGACGTCCTTTCGGTCTATTTTTCTTATCTTGTGGAAGAAATTACCCTTTACCACCAGTGATATCAGAAATAATTTCTGCCAAACCAGGTCCAAACAAGGTCTTACCCTTGTAAGGAATCACTAAAAATTTAGACTTGGATGAAACATCCGCTGACCAAGATTTCAGCCATAATGTTCTACGCGCCAATACAGTGAAACCAGATATTTTGTCTCCTAACCTAATGACCTGCAAAGAAGCCCAGAAGCAGAACTTTTTTTCACTTTCTGCGATGAGATTTTTTGTAGTGAAAAATTTTCTGCAGGTCATTATGAAATAAAATTCGGTTTTAAATCATTCATAAACAAACATTTATTTAAAACTTGGTAAACTTTCACATGTAATGTGTGTGTGCGCGCGCGCACACATACGTGTGGACTGACCCCATTCTATCATTACCAGCTCTGCTCAGCTGACAATCAAATATAAAGTCCCCTATCCCACCTATTGTGCATATATGCTTAAAGAACCACAATATAGTTACCATTCCCTTTTTCCCCAAGAAAAAATAAATAAAACCAGGGTGGTGATAAACATTTTAAATGTTAATAGAATTTTTGTTCTGTTAAGTTTTAAAATGTTTATCACTCACAACCCTGGTTTCATTTTTACTGTTCTTGAGGAAGCACTGCTATAGTAGGCAAACAAAAGTAGACTTTCTTTCATCAGAGAAACTTACGCTAATAGTAATAAAATACTAGTCTACTAGTACTAATTATATTAGTATTATTATTGCTATTTACAATTTGCAAATAAAAAGGCTTTGGCTGTTCATTCATTGTTTAAAATCTGATTCCAATATTTAGTGAGGGAAGGTGATAATAAATAACAGATGTGTCGCTGATCTAAATTTGCTAGCATAACCCCTTGGTTGTAAAAGAGGAGTGTGCAAACTATTTAACCCCTTCTGACAACAAACTGACCCACCACAATAACCAAAATACTGCCAACCTAACACTAACAGTGTCTTAGGGCGAGTTTTTAGAACATATTGGCATCATTTTTTGTAAAAATTTTTTCCAGAGAAGCATTTAAAAAAAACAAGCTTATTGCAGTAATGCCAAAAGAACCTGAAATGTACTGGAATGTATTCTTTACACTCACACAGCCAGTGAACAAACTTTAAAAAATAAATGAAAACTTTTTTTTTTTTTTTTTTTAAAGCAAGATAGTATACATAGACACACAAATGTATAGATTATATTAACACTGAGGGTGTGAGGCCAGGAATAAAACATTTGTAAAGGAGAGGAGTTTTGGTAACACTGGACTGGAGAAATACTTGATTATCAGATAAAAATTACTGTAGAATTGAATTGTGGCCCCAGGGCGGCTTTGGCTAGGGACATAGAAGGACTCAGGAGGAGTAAATTAATTTAGCGATTTCCACCCAGTAAGTGCCATAGTACAACCAAAAAACCTGCTTAAAGGGCCAGTATACACCGAGGACTATGATTTACATTCAGTGGGCTCATTACACAGACCTGCCCCTGCATTAATATTTCAATAGAGCCGAGCGGTGGTGCGGCGGTAGTGTGAGGAGAGGGCTGAGTGAGAACAGGAAAAGAGCGCACAACAAATGTTTACATTTGCGCACATCTCCTACTGCAGCGCATCACATCATTCTGGGAGACCGCAGACCGGCAATGTGTGCTGTATGCCTCAACAGCGTATCGCCTACAGCACGTCTTAGCTATGATTTACATTACACAGACCTGCCCCTGCATTAATATTTCAATAGAGCCGAGCGGTGGTGCGGCGGTAGTGTGAGGAGAGGGCTTAGTGAGAGCAGGAAAAGAGCGTATCACCTACAGCACGTCTTAGCTATGATTTACATTCACAGACCTGCCCCCTGCATTAGTGTACAGCATGTGTAACCTCATCACCCACTTGCACAGCATTTCTCCGGTATATGGGATCTCGCAAGTCACCATGCTGTACACTAATGCAGGGGGCAGGTCTGTGAATGTAGATCATAGATAAGACGTGCTGTAGGTGATACGCTCTTTTCCTGCTCTCACTAAGCCCTCTTCTCACACGCTGCTGTAGGCGATACGCTGTTGAGGCATACAGCACACATTGCCGGTCTGCGGTCTCCCAGAATGATGTGATGCGCTGCAGTAGATGTGTGCAAATGTAAACATTTGTTGTGCGCTCTTTTTCTGTTCTCACTCAGCCCTCTCCTCACACTACCGCCGCACCACCGCTCGGCTCTATTGAAATACAATAATAATAAAACATTTTTAAAAAGCTTTTACTCCTTCTGCTAGTTAAAAAAAAAAAAACACATGCCCTATGCCGAGAACTGACTTACCTCACAGTCGCAGAAGCCGTTCTGGCGGGTAAAAGTATCAATAATGATATTGCATAAAAAGTATCAATTTCAGGAGCAGAGCAGCCATTAGCCAATAATTTAAAAGTACTGTCTGCACTAAAAAGGTGCCGGTTGTCCATTTGAAAGCACTGCACTGGCCAGAGAAAAAAAAATTCTGTTGAAGAAAAAATTCTCTGTTTAACAGACCTGGCCGTTCTTTCTGCAGGCAGGCTCCACTTTCTGCGATAATATCGCAGATCGCACTATGTTCTGCCTTGGGGCAAAGAAGCATCAGTAATAAAGGAATTGGCTAACTTAAGAGCCTTAATCCTATCCTGGATCTCCTCCAAAGGAGTCTCTGCTTGAAGAGACTCAGATAATGAGTCAAACCGGTAGGCTGCAGCACTTGTCACAGTAGCAATACACACTGCAGGTTGCCATTTGAGGCCTTGATTAATATACATCTTTTTCAAGTAAGCCTCCAGCTTCTTGTCCATTGGGTCCTTGAAAGAGCAACTATCCTCTATAGAAATAGAAGTTCTCTTAGCCAGAGTAGAAAATCGCCCCTTCCACCTTGGGCACCGTCTGCCACGACTCCTTAATGGAGTCAGCCACCGGAAACATCTTTTTAAAAACCGGGAAGTGGAAAAGGGAATCCCAGGCTTCTCCCATTCCCAAGTAATAATCTTGTAGCACGGTCTGGCACAGGAAACACCTCCACAGAGGAGTGAACATCAAAGTAACTATTGAATTTACTAGATTTCTTAGGAATGACAATGACAGGAGTATCTGAGTCGTCCAGGGTAGCCAAAACCTCCTTTAACAGGACATGGAGGTGTTCAAGCTTAAACCTGAAGGATACAACTTCAGTATCAGGAGGAATTATACTGTCCGAATCTGAGATTTCACCCTCAGAGGCTACCGATGTATCTTCCTCTTCAGATTTATGAGTAAGAGCAACTTCATTAGTTGAAACTGGATCAGAAACCTTACAATAGGATTCTTTAATTTTCCTCTTGCGTCTTCCCTGAAGCATGGGAATGGCAGCTAACACCTTAGATACTGCAGAGGATACTTGGGCGGCAATTTCTGCTTGCAAAAAAACTCCTCTAGGAGATTGTGAGTTACGGCAGGGCATTTCAGGAGAAGGCTGCGGCATTGCCTAAGCAGCATCAACCTGAGAGAGTGGAGGCTCAGCATAAAAAAGTCTGTCTTTAAACATTAATGTCCTCTCAATTCAATATGAACAAAAAAGGTAAAGGAGGTTCAACTTGGTTATTTATGCAAAGCTTACATGCAACAGAAGGCACTATCTCTAAGTCCATATTGCAATTACATTAACAGAAATAAAAAATTATCTTCAAAGATGTATCTTTAAGATATCAGTTCCCAAAGGAATGAAAGATTGTTAACCGGATCCAATACTGTTCCTTTAACAATAGATTCTGATATGGAATCAAATAAAGCCTGCCAATACCTACTTCACAAGGGAGGATTTATACAGAACACCTCTACACCTCAGCGCTATTACTGAGGTGCCTACCTGCCCCCTCTGCACTCCGGAGTAAAATAGCCACCTGATCTTCATTTCCTAGATTGCAGTAGCCCCAGAAGCTCTAAGAGAGCAAATTATACGATCCGTTAGAAGCTGCGCCACTAACAAAGGAAAAAGGCGCGCTTTGAAATGGAAATACCGCCAAAGAAAAAGGATCCACCTCTCTTCTTGTCAAAGGCAGTCCTGACGGCCATTAAAATTAATATTGATCAGAACATATTCCGTTTCATAATATTAGACACATCAATCACTCGGATACCTAGTGAAAATAAAACTTACTGAGCCACTTTTAACACTCTCATAAAAGTCACCCACAGTGCCTGCTCCCTGCTATAAATAATTCCACTTGTTTGTATTAAACCCCTAGAATCAGTGCAGCTCCCTCTGCTTTAGTGCCAGTGTTCTTATCCAAAGAAAACCAAAAATGGCACTTACCTGCACCTCGGACTGTCCGGCAGGAGAACAGCTCACCCGGCATGAGAGGAAGCCACTCCTCACAGAGACCTGTGAAAAATAAGAAAGGACAGAGTAAACCTGTCTACATAACGGCAGCAACCTGTTAAGAAATCACAGTGAGGCCCACCTCACAAGTTTCTAACTGAAAGCTACCACTGCCCTACTGAAGAGACTGATGTGGAGTACAGCTAAACCCAATTTAAAGAGGAAAGATCAGAGCAAACCTACCTACTCTGGCTTTCAAAATAAACTCTTGATTGAAGCAAATCTTATTCAGACACCCAAACTTCACCTCCTCCTTGCACCAAAGGCAACGAGAATGACTGGGGATTGTGGGAAGGGGATTGATACTTAACAGCTTTGCTGTGGTGCTCTTTGCCTCCTCCTGCTGGCCAGGAGTGATATTCCCAACAGTAATTGAGGACGCCGTGGACTCACCATATCTTAGGAAATAAATATATTTTTTTTATCATATTGAACATATTTTCTGTAGCGTAGTGTCCCCCCTGTAACTATCAGGCATCTAACCTCATATGGAGCCGGAGCACCAAATGCACTCCAGCTCCATGTGCGGCAGATGCCTGAAAGTTCAGGAGCTCCAGCTCTCAGCTGTAACTTAACAGCCGAGAGTGCTGGAGCTTCCTGAAGCTAGGACGTATATATACACGTCCATTTGGCTGAAGAGGGTTAAATTCCAGCTAGGGAAACACTGTCATCTCAGTGATCATCTGACTGTAATGCTTTCAACAGTAACTACATTTCAAAGATGGGTTTATCAACATATAAGTGTTTTGGAGTATATTTATATATCTTTAATCTGCACATAGGGACTCAAATAAATACACACTTTAATTATGCCAGACGATCACTTGGCTATGCAAACCTATATAGAAACCCCAGATTTCCCTTGGGATGACAAACGCACTGGGCCATCGAGTAACCACTTGATATGCAGCGGGATCCTTAAACATCTCTAAAAGCTTGTCCACCAGAGGACCATATGTAGTCATCACCAGCACTCTAGACATTGTACTGATGATGAATAAATGTCTCTGCACTTAAAAGGTTAAGCTCTGATTTCCTTTTATATGAATTTTCTGATGAGTAAAAAGATTTAAATTTGAAGCAAAACATTTATCACATTCAAACAAAAACAATGTGTTAGTGCAAAAAGGATATGTCCAAAAAAAGTCAAATGGAGATTAAGTGCCAAATCCAAAAGTGCATATGTGATCCCAGGGATTACTTCTCAGTGGAAACAAATGCTACAGTTGAATTCCAAGGGATAACTTCAAATAAAACAGATCAATGCTGCCAATAGTAAAGTCATGTGAGACTACAGCGTTAATTCACATGTAAGTTGTAAACTCACGTGCTGCAGAGCTTCACATCAAGCTTTAGACATAAACGCAATGGGAGACTCCAACAGGAGCAGATATAAGTGAACTCAGATGAATGTTAAAATAATTTATTAAAACATGTGTTTAAAATCACAGGGGTTTACAGAGAACAACCACAGCTAGAACATCCATATATTGAATAAGTCAAGCGACAATTTGGTGAAACGATCATCGGATTTGAGTGTGTGACGTCACGTTGTGGGCGGAGTCCAACCTTCTGAACTGCACACCGTAATCATAGACATTGTTTACAATATACAATCTGTGCACTATATGGATGTTCTAGCTGTGGTTGTTCTCTTTAAATCCCTGTGATTTTAAACATGTTTAAATAAATTATTTTAACATTCATCTGAGTTCACTTATATCCGCTCCTGTTGGAGTTTCCCATTGCATTTATATCTAGAGCTTGATGTGAAGCTCTGCAGTATGTGACTATACAACTTACATGTGAATTAACTGTAGTCTCACAGGACTTCACTATTGGCAGCATTGATCTGTTTTATTTGAGGTTAACCCTTGGAGTTCAACTGCAGCATTTGTTTCCTCTAAGAAGTAATCCCTGGGATCACATATGCGCTTTTGGAGTTGGCACTTAATCTCCAATTTACTTTTTTGGAATATCCTTTTTGCACTAACACATTGTTTTTGTTTGATTTATTATTGTTTCTTTTTTAACAGATAACTTTCTTTATGTATATTTATCACAAGCAGAACATAAAAATCCTTTCTCTTCTGTATATATTTTCTGATATTCTGCCATTAAACTTTGATCATCCATCTGCACTGATATATGAAATGGCAACAATTTGTTCATTTTGTGAATTGTTTGTATTTTAAGTCATTTATAGACTATGTTCTGGAATCAAAACTTGTTTCATGCATATAAAAAAAAAATATTTATATATAAAAAATAATTCTGATGTCTGATAAAATCCTGTTACCAAGTAAAACATTTTCCACATTCAGAACATGAAAATGCTTTCTCTCCTGTATTGATTTTCTAATGATCAATAAGAGTTGATTTCCTGAGTAAAACATTTTACGTAGCCAAAACATGAAAGTTCTTTCTCTCCTGTATGAATTTTCAGATGATCAATAAGATTTGATTTCTGAGTAAAATATTTCCCAAAGTCAGAACATGAAAATTCCTTTTTCTCCAGTGTGAATTTTGTGATGCCTAATAAGATTTGATTTCTGAGTAAAACATTTCCCACATTCAGAACACTAAAATGCTTTTTCTCCTGTATGAATTTTCTGATGTTCAATAAGAATTGATTTCCAAGTAAAACATTTCCCACAGTCAGAACATGAAAATGCTTTTTCTCCTGTGTGAATTTTGTGATGCATAATAAGATATGATTTCCGAGTAAAACATTTCCCACATTCAGAACATGAAAATGATTTTTCTCCTGTATGAATTTTCTGATGCTCAATAAGATTTGATTTGTAAGTAAAACATTTCCCACAGCCAAAACATGAAAATGCCTTTTCTCCTGTGTGAATTTTGTGATGCTTAATAAGATCTGCTTTCCGAGTAAAACATTTCCCACATTCAAAACATGAAAATGCTTTTTCTCCTGTATGAAATTTGTGATGCAGAATGAGATCTGATTTCCGAGGAAAACATTTCCCACAGACAGAACATGAAAATGCTTTCTCCCCTGTATGAATTTTCTGATGTTCAATAAGATTTGATTTCTGAGTAAAACATTTCCCACAGTCAGAACATGAAAATTCTCTCTCTCCTGTATGAATTTTCTGATGTGTAATAAGACATGATTTCTGAGTAAAACATTTCCCACAGTCAGAACATGAAAATGCTTTCTCTCCTGTATGAATTTTCTGATGCGTAATAAGACATGATTTCTGAGTAAAACATTTCCCACATTCAGAACATGAAAATGCTTTCTCTCCTGTATGAATTTTCTGATGTGTAATAAGAGATGATTTCTGAGTAAAACATTTCCCACAGTCAGAACATGAAAATGCTTTCTCTCCTGTGTGAACTTTGTGATGCCTAATAAGATATGATTTCAAAGTAAAACATTTCCCACATTCAGAACATGAAAATGCTTTCTTTCCTGTATGAATTTTCTGATGTGTAATAAGAGATGATTTCTGAGTAAAACATTTCCCACAGTCAGAACATGAAAATGCTTTTTCTCCTGTGTGAACTTTGTGATGCCTAATAAGATATGATTTCCAAGTAAAACATTTCCCACATTCAAAACATGAAAATGCTTTCTCTCCTGTATGAATTTTCTGATGATTAATAAGATCTGAATTTTGAGTAAAACATGTGCTACAGTCAGAACATGGAAATGCTTTATTTCCTGTATGAGATTTCAGATGCTCAAAAATAGACGATTTCTCTGTGAAGCACTTCCCATATTCAGAACATACATTTTCTATGGGGTTTCTTTGATTTTGGAGAAGACTGAAAGAAGCATCTGCACCTTGACCATGACAAGGATAACAGCTGTTTGTGAATTCACCTGTTAATAAGAAATATGAGAGTAATGTTATTTATTATTAGCATAATTATTTTCTTTTGAAAACATTTTAACTGTTCTGAATAAGTATCTTCCACAAGGGTAAAAGACAGGTTATGATACCTAGACCATTTCCCAGCCTAAATGCTAAGGCTTAACGGGATACTAAACCCATATTTATTCTTTCATGATTCAGATAGAGCATGCAATTTTAAGCACCTTTCTAAATTACTCCTATTATCAATTTGTCTTTGTTCTCTTGGTATCTTTATTTGAAAAGCAAGAATGTAAGCTTAGGAGCTGGCCCATTTTTGGTTCAGCACCTAGGTAGTGCTTGCTGATTGGTGGATAAATGTAACCACCAATCAGCAAGCACTTCCAGGTTGCTGAACCAAAAATGGGCCTGCACCTAAGCTTAGATTCCTGCTTTTTTTTAAATAGATACCAAGAAAACGAAGAAAAAGTGAGTAAATTAGAAAGTTGCTTAAAATTGCATGCTCTATCTGAATCATGAAAGAAAAAAAAAGGAAATTTATGCTTACCTGATAAATCTGTTTCTTTTTAGATACGATGAGTCCACGGATTTCATCCTTACTTGTGGGATATCGCCTCCTGGTCAGCAGGAGGAGGCAAAGAGCACCACAGCAGAGCTGTATATATAGCTCCTCCCTTCCCTCCCACTCCAGTCATTCGACCGAAGTTAGGAAGAGAAAGGAAAAGCCAAGGTGCAGAGGTGTCTGAAGTTTAACAAAAAATAAAGAACTGTCTTATAAAAAACAGGGCGGGCCGTGGACTCATCGTATCTAAAAAGAAACAAATTTATCAGGTAAGCATAAATTTCCTTTTCTTTTTAAAGATACAATAAGTCCACGGATTTCATCCTTACTTGTGGGATACAATACCAAAGCAACAGTACACGGAAGAAAAGGGAGGGACAAGACAGGGAACCTAAATGGAAGGCACCACTGCTTGAAGAACCTTCCTCCCAAAACCAGCCTCAGCCGAGGCAAAAGTATCAAATTTTACAAAGTGTGAAGAGATGACCAAGTTGCAGCTTTGCAAATCTATGCAACAGAAGCATCATTTTTGAATGCCCATGAGGAGGCCACTGCCCTAGTGGAATGATCCATAATACGTGCAGGAGGCTGCTGTCCAGCAGTCTCATATGCAAAACAGATGATACTCTTCAGCCAAAAAGGAATAGAGGTAGCCGTAGCTTCCTGACCCCTACGTTTCCCTGAAAAAAGAACCAACAAAGAAGATGATTGTCGAAAATCCTTAGTCACTAGTAAGTAGAACTTTAAAACACGAACTACGTCTAAATTATGTAACAGACGTTCCTTCTAAGAAGAATTAGGACACAAGGAAGGAACAACAATCTACTGAAAAATATACTTGTTTGACACAACCTTAGGAAAAAAACCCAGGTTTAGTACAGAACACCTTATCGGAATGGAAAATAAGATAAGGAGAATCACACTGTAATGCCGAAAGCTCAGATACTCTTCGAGCAGAAGAAAATCGCAACCAGAAACAAAACTTTCCAAGATAATAACTTAATATCTATAGAAAGCATAGGTTCAAACTGAACCCCTCAAAGAACTCTAAGAACTAAATACAAACTCCAAGGAGGAGCAAATAGTCTAAACACAGGCCTGAACCTAGTCAGAGCCTGACAAAAAGTTGCACATCTGGAACATCTGCTAAACGCTTATGTAACAAAACAGATAAAACAGCAATCTATCCCTTAAAGGAACTTGCTGACAAACTCTTCTCTAATCCTTCTTGGAGAAAAGACAAATCCTGAGAATCCTAACTCTACCCCATGAGTAGCTTTCAGATTCACACCGATAAAGATAATTGCACCCTGTCTTATGGTAAATTTTTCCTAGTTACAGACTTACGTGCCTGAAATAAGGTATCTATGACCGAATCAGAAAACCACCGAATGGATAAGAGTAAACGTTAAAATAAATGTTTAGTTTATTATGAGAAGAGGCAGGATTTGAACCCTGAACCTACAAGCTCAATAGATTACAGTCTTAGCTCAAAAAGCTATAGAGGAAGCTCTCAATCTCCAAACAGTCAGTTGCAGAGAAACTAGATTCGGGTGAAGAAAGGGTCCCAGATGAGAAGATCCTTCCCCAATGGAAGTTTCCAAGGTGGCAGGAATGACAAGTCCACCAGATCGGCATTTCAAATCTTGCGAGGCCACACAGGAGCGAAAAGGATCACTGATGCCTTTTCCTGTTGCATTTGAGTAATAACCCAGCTGAGAAGAGCCAACAGGGCAAATAGATATGTTAAGCAGAATGACCAAGGAACTGCCAAGGCATCTATCAGCTCGGCTTGGGAGTCCCTGGACCCGGAGCTCAGGAACTTGTCATTCTGATGATATACCGTGAAATCCAACTCCGGCCAACCCCATGTGAGAATCAATTTTGAAAAAAAAATTTGGAAGGAATTTCCCAGTTATCCACCTAAGACGAGGATCGCTGACAGATGGCAAGAATGAGCCTCTACTTACTGGCTCATCTTGGCTACTCTGACCATCGCTGAGGAACTCCTGTTTCTCCCTGATGAACGATGTAATACACTGTCGTTATGACGTCCTATTGGAATCTGAAGAATTGGGCTGAAGCCAACTGAGGCCAGGCCTGAAGGACATTGAAGATCACCTTCAGCTCAAGGATATTGATGGTAAGGAAAGACTCTGTCTGAGTCCATATCTCCTGGGCCCTTAAAGAGTCCCAGACATCTCCCCATCTCAAAAGACTGGCGTCCCCAGACACAGTCACCCAGTAAGGTCTAAGAAAGCAAATCCAATGGGATAGATGATCTAAAGACAAACATCATTGAGGAAAGTCCCTCATCTCTTGTTCAAGGATTATTCGAGTAGATAAATCTGTATAACTCCCATCCACTGACTGATCATGCTTCGCTGCAGAAGTTAAAGGTGAAACCGAACAAACGGTATGATAACCATAGCTGTCACCAACAATCCAATCACCTCCATGCCCTGAGCCACTGACGGTTGAAGGGTGGATTGAAGGGCTCAACATGTAATCCAGAGTATAAGTTTTTCTGACTGCTGCCAGAAAAAACTCTCATGGATATAGATTTGATTAGAGTCCTCAAGAAGGGTACCCATACCTTCGGAATTAAAGAACTCTTTTCCAGATCAACTTTCCACCCGTGAGTTCTCAGGAAAGATAGAGCAATGTCGGAATGGGACCTTGTTTACTGACAAGATGACGCCTAGAATAGAATAAAGTACAAGCACCTGGGGGTGGATTTGAACTCTCAACCTTCTGCGTTCCAAGCAGCCGTGCTAGCCACTAAGCTATGCTAGAAAGATCGTCCAGATAAGGCACCATCGCAATGCTCCGCGGTCTCAGAACCGCCAGCAGAAACCCCAGAACCTGTTGGAAAAAGTAAGTTTATGCTTACCTGATAAATTAATTTCTTCTACGATATGACGAGTCCACGGATTTCATCCTTACTTGTGGGATTTATCCTCCTGCTAACAGGAAGTGGCAAAGAGCACCACAGGAGAGCTGTATATATAGCTCCTCCCTTCCCTCCACCTCCAGTCATTCGACCGAAGTTAGGAAGAGAAAGGAAAAGCAAAAAGGTGCAGAGGTGACTGAGGTTTATAAAAAATATAATATATCTAAATCTGTCTTAAAAATGACAGGGTGGGCCGTGGATTCGTCATATCGTAGAAGAAATTAATTTATCAGGTAAGCATAAATTTACTTTTCTTCTACAAGATATGACGAGTCCACGGATTTCATCCTTAATTGTGGGATACAATACCAAAGCTATAGGACACGGATGAAAGGGACGGACAAGACAGGAACCTAAACGGAAGGCACCACTGCTTGAAGAATCTTTCTCCTAAAACCAGCCTCAGAAGAAGCAAAAGTATCAAATTTGGAAAATTTGGAAAAAGTGTGAAGAGACGACCAAGTCGCAGCCTTGCAAATCTGTTCAACAGAAGCATTGTTTTTAAATGCCCATGAGAAAGACACAGCCCTAGTAGAATGACCCGTAATTCTTTCAGGAGGCTGCTGTCCAGCAGTCTCATATGCCAGACGGATGATACTCTTCAGCCAAAAAGAAAGGGAGGTAGCCGTAGCTTTCTGATCCCCTACGCTTTCCAGAAAAAATAATGAATAATGAAGATGATTGACGGAAATCCTTAGTCGCCTGCAAGTAAAACTTCAGGGCACGGACCACGTCCAGGTTATGTAACATACGCTCCTTCTTAGAAGAAGGGTTAGGACATAATGAAGGAACAACGATTTCCTGATTAATATTCTTATTAGAAACAACTTTAGGAAGGAAACCAGGTTTGGTACGTAAAACCAACTTATCAGAATGGAAGATAAGATAAGGTGATGACCGAATCAGAGAAACCCCGCTTAGATAAAATCAAGCGTTCAATCTCCAAGCAGTCAGCTGCAGAGAAATTAGATTTGGATGTTGGAAAGGACCTTGAATGTAAAGGTCCTGTCTCACTGGAAGTTTCCACGGAGGCAGAGAGGACATGTCCACTAGATCTGCATACCAAGTCCTGCGTGGCCACGCAGCGCGCAATTAGAATTACTGAAGCTCTCTCCTGCTTGATCCGAGCAATCACCCGGGGAAGGAGAGGAAACGGTGGAAACACATAAGATAGGTTGAACGACCAAGGCCCTGCATCTATCAGTTCGGCCTGGGGATCCCTTGACCTGGATCCGTATCTTGGGAGCTTGGCATTCTGTCGAGACGCCATCAGATCCAATTCTGGTCTGCCCCATTGGAGAATCAGAGAGGCAAATACCTCCGGATGGAGTTCCCACTCCCCCGGATGAAAAGCCTGTCGGCTTAAAAAGTCCGCTGCCCAGTTGTACACTCCTGGGATGTAGATTGCTGACAGATAACAAGAGTGGGCCTCCGCCCATCGAATTATCTTGGATACTTCTGTCATCGCTAAGGAACTCCTCGTTCCTCCCTGATGATTGATATAAGCCACAGTCGTGATGTTGTCTGAGTGGAATCAGATGAATTTGGCCGAAGCCAACCGAGGCCACGCCTGAAGCGCATTGTACATTGAGTCCATACACCCTGAGCCTTCAGGGAATTCCAGACTGCACCCCAGCCTAGAAGACTGGCGTCCGTTGTCACTATCACCCACGAGGGTCTGCGGAAACACATCCCTTGGGACAGATGATCTGGCGACAACCACCAAAGAAGAGAGTTTCTGGTCTCCTGGTCCAGATTTATCTGAGGAGATAAATTTGCATAATCCCCATTCCACTGTCCGAGCATGCACAGTTGCTGTGGTCTGAGATGAAATGGAGCAAACGGAATGATGTCCATTGCCGCCACCATCAATCCAATTACCTCCATGCACTGAGCCACTGATGGCCGAGGATTGGACTGAAGGGCTCGGCATGTATTTAGAATCTTTGACTTTCTGACCTCCGTCAGAAAAATCTTCATGGATATAGAATCTATCAGAGTTCCCAAGAAGGGAACCTTTGTCTGTGGAATTAGTGAACTTTTTTCTAGATTCACCTTCCATCCGTGAGTTCTCAGAAAGGACAACACAGTGTCTGTATGAGATTTTGTTAGATGATAAGTTGACACTTGAATCAGAATATTGTCCAGATAAGGCACCACTGCTATGCCCCGCGGCCTGAGAACCGCCAGAAGGGACCCTAGAACCTTTGTGAAGATTCTGGGTGCTGTGGCCAACCCGAAGGGAAGAGCCACGAACTGAAAATGTTTGTCCAGGAAGGCAAACCTTAGGTACTGATGATGATCCTTGTGGATAGGAATATGAATGTAAGCATCCTTCAAAGTCCACGGTAGTCATACATTGACCCTCCTGGATCATTGGCAAAATTGTTCGAATGGTCTTGATCTTGAAAGATGGGACTCTGAGAAACTTGTTTAGACTCTTGAGATTTAAAATGGGTCTGAACGTTCCCTCTTTTTTGGGAACTACGAAAAGATTTGAGTAAAACCCCTGCCCCTGTTCCAGTCTTGGAACGGGACAAATTACTCCCATAGTAGAGAGGTCATTTACACAACGTAAGAACGCCTCTCTTTTTATCTGGTCTACAATCGTGAAAGAATAAATCTCCCTCTTGGGAGAAATCCTTTGAATTCCAGTTGATACCTGTGGGTTACAATTTCCAGTGTCCAGGGGTCCTGAACATCTCTTGCCCAAGCCTGGGCAAAGAGAGAAAGTCTGCCCCTTCATGCTGTCTTGGTAGCAGCAGCAGGCTTCTTGGGTTGTTCACTCTTTATAGGAATCCAGACTGATTATTTCTCCCTGAGGAAAAATAGTACACACCGGTACCATTTTAAAACAAAAAAATCTCACTTTACCTCTTCCTATTACTAACACAGTCAAAGAGAATGACTGGAGGTGGAGGGAAGGGATGAGCTATATATACAGCTCTGCTGTGGTGCTCTTTGCCACTTCCTGTTAGCAGGAGGATAAATCCCACAAGGATGAAATCCGTGGACTTGTCATATCTTTTAGAAGAAATCTGGGCGCCGTGGCCAGACCGAAAAGGAAGGTCACGACCAAAAAATGTTTGCCCAGAAAAGTCACAAACTCGAGAACTTGTGACGATCTCTGTGAATAGGAACATAAAGATATATATCCTGTAGATCCACCGTCGTCATAAATTGACCCTCCTAGATCAATGGAAGGATGGTACAAATATTTTCCATCCTGAAAAATGTAACTCTGAGAAACTTGCTTAGAGTCTCGAAGTCAAAGACAGATCTGAAGGTTCCCTCCCTCTTGGGGAATTCCAAGCGGATTTGAACAAGATTTCTGCCCCTGTTCCTGTATCAGAACAGGCTAAGTACTCCCATGGAGAAGAGGTCTGTTACACAATGTAAGAATGCCTCTCTCTTTAACTGGTCTGCAGAAACGTGAAAGCAGAACCAGACCACTGCGAATCCCTGAAACATTATTTATCCAATGTCCAGGGATTATGAACATCTCGAATCCAAGCCTGAATGAAAAACTGAAAATTCTGTCCCCTACAAAATCCAATCCCAGATCTGGGACATGTCCTTCATGCTGTCCTTGTTGCAACAGCAGGTAATTGGATCCCAATAGCCACAGCTGGTTTCAAACTGCAAAACTTCTGCTTGCTAAACAGCTGAGTTAACTATCAGTCTACTACAGCTGGTCTCTTTTTTTTTTTTTATATCTGCATCGAAAGGCTTTATCATAAAGCTCAGAGATCTGAAAAAGAAAAACCTGAAACCTACGCTCCCAGTTTAGGAACTTGAAGGTAAGAATTTGAAATAAAGGAACTTAGTCAATTGATAGCCTTTATCCTATCCTGGATTCCATACAGGAGAGTGTCTGACTTAAAAGTATCAAACACATCAAACCAAAAAGTCATTGTAAACCTTGGTGTACTATCCTTTCCCAATCTTTGTGATAACCCTTGAGAATCTAACTAGTCTCAAAGAAAGTAGTTCTCTTAGCTAATTTGGGAACTACTCCTAGGTAATGTCTGTTCCTTAGCTAAGTCGGTTATGGAAAACATCTCTTTAAGTGGAATACGGACTTTTCCACTCCGTATGACTCACAGGGCGTACTAGGATAGATTACACCTGTGCGAAGGTGAAAATAATCCCTCTAGTAAGGTAAGTTTCCACATGGGAAAACCCTGGAATGCATGACATGCAGAGAAAAACTCCAGACGGAGTATGCGAGGAAGCGCAGGGAATTGCACGTGTGCCCAAACATTTTGTGAACACAATAGGTTTGTGGAATAAAGTGATCATTGTCAACCTATTTCCAAACAGTAAACACCATAAAAGGAAAAGTTCAGAAAAAAGAGTTTAATATTTTAATAAAATTTAACACAAAAACGGTACTGTCACTTTAAATCCTCTTATTTCTGTGTCAGAAATTATCCAAGTATTATGTTAACCTTGATGGAAATAGACATTGCTATGTACATTAAAGCAACCCTGTCTTGTGCACACAATCCCTATGAAAATTGCAAGGAACCACAGAGCGCCGCATGCGTGCCAGAAAAAAATCTTTATTCCATGTGTACCCTTGCTCCATTTTAAGTACAAAGCTGTATTATACAGTAAACAGCTGAAATGTATCAAATAAAAGGAACCCCTCAAAAAAAGGTACTGTCTCTTTAACTCAAAAAGAACAACATTTTTGTGCACCTTCATTCCATTCAAAGTCATAATGAATACCCAACATAATAATGAAAGAAAAACACTACTGTCTTCTTTAATGTGTAGAGATACAAATAGACATTGCTATCCCATATTTGTGCCATTAACAGTAAATATGTAAACAGATGGAATAGGGCTTTTAACATGTTTAAATAGAAACCGGGTGACACTGTAAATAGTGTTTCAACTTCACAATACGATTGCAACTGTTGTCCCTTTGTGTCAGCTAAAGTAAGACTGACCGACAAAAAGCAGGCAACGCTCCAAGCTAAACCTTTATTGCTCTAAACTGCCATAGCAACATCATGACAAGACACATTCACGGATTGCCATCTGAATTCACAATGTGTACCGGGACTGCACAAAAAGGCGTGCAAACTTTCTGTAGCGTAGCCTAACTCAGCCCATCGTGGGCGTATCAGGCTAAAACTCCCGGGCAGCAAATTAGTAAAGATGGAGCCGCCGGAACAGAATTATACCATAGCCCCGCCCATCGTGGGCGTATCAAGCAGTAACTCCTGGGCGGCCAACTTAAAGATGGAGCCATTAAAACCCATAGCCTCTTAAAAAAACATACCTCCCGATCGGCCAGAAGTATAATACCGATATCGGGAGTGGGGAATTACGCAACCCATTCTGAAACCACTCTTTCTGTTGTTTCCATAAAATAAAAACTATCCGTCTCCCGGTGTGCATATTTGAGGATACAACTGCTGGAAGTAAAATAACACTGTTTGGTCCCAGCCCCAGTGTATATAAAATATAGTCCTCAAGAAAACCACAGTCCCATCACAATAAGAGCCCTTTCATTATCTCAGCCCTTGATAAGTGAATGTATGTAATGTAGTGCTCACTTTCTTCTGAGAGAATGTGTCCCCAGAAATAATCAAGTTAGCACTTACCTTGAATGCTGTGCGACAGCATGGCAGTCCAGCAGGTTTTCAGAGGTCCTCTCCCTCCCATAGCCCTATGGACTAAGATCAGCCTGAGTTAAAAGTGCTAAGGCTATCTGTATAAGGGCAGCAAATAGGTCTAGGAGGCACAGTGAGAATTATGTCCCACCAGTTCCTATTGCTTTAAAGCCACCAAATGCTCTACTGTAGAGATTGATAGAAGAATCTAATCTAACACCTCACTTTACCTCTTCCTATCACTAACACAGGCAAAGAGAATGACTGGAGTGGGAGGGAAGGGAGGAGCTATATATACAGCTCTGCTGTGGTGCTCTTTGCCTCATCCTGCTGACCAGGAGGCAATATCCCACAAGTAAGGATGAAATCTGTGGACTCATCGTATCTTTAAAAATAAATATGGGTTTAGTATCCCTTTAAAGCCAGTTTACTGGACATTAGGGGCTATTTTTAAGGATGCCTCTGCATTCTATATTTGTCAGTCACTAAAATAAATAAAAAATAATACAATTACTAAAATAAATAGAAATTCATGTCGTAAACGGTTACCTTTTATGTAGAGCTTTTAAATTATATTTATAGACAATGTTAGTAACACAATTATTTCAGATCCAAAACTACTCTATAACTATTGCTTATGTGCACAAAGTATTCAGTTTTTTTTTGTTTTTTTTTAATATTACATTTATATCACCTCCTTTACGTGCAATGAATATTTTCTACACATCGGATTAACAATTCATATAAAAAGTAATGTATATTATTTAAAATAACAATGTAGTGAACATAAACAAAAAAGGGCTAAATTACAAGTGTCGCGCAAATGATTTTGCGAGGTTTTTCGCAATTAAGCTCTGTTTAAATTGTGCTTATATTACAAGTTGAGTGAAATCCCAATTTCCGCTAGAATCATTACAACGAACTCAGAGCTGTGGTTAACGGTTTGGCGAAAATATAAAGTGTCACAAAACATATAAAAAATACATTACAAAGTACAATTACACTCATAATAACACTATATAAATGTCACAATATATTATAAAACAATAAAAAAAAAATCACATTGTGAACATAAATATAAAGTTCACTATAAAAGCAATATGTCAAAACACTCAGCTTAAAGGGACAGTCAACCATAGAATTGTTATTGTTTTAAAAGATAGATAATCCCTTTATTACTCATTCCCCAGTTTTGCATAACCAACACAGTTATATTAATGTACTTTTTAACTTTGTGATTACCAAGTATCTAGGAACCTTCTTCCAGCCCCCTGATCACATGACTGTGAGTGTTTGTTATCTATTGTCTTAAATTTAGCATTGTATTGTGCTAGATCTTAAATAACTTTCTGTGCCTGAACACAGTGTTATCTATATGGCCCACGTGTACTTTCTGTCTCTTTGTGTTGAAAAGAGATTTAAAAAGCATGTGATAAGAGGCAGCCCTCAAAGGCTTAGAAATTAGCATATGAGCCTACCTATGTTTAGTTTAAACTAAGAATACCAAGAGAAAAAAGCAAATTTGATGATAAAAGTAAATTGGAAAGTCAATTAAAATTAAAAGTCCTATCGGAATAATGAAAGTTTAATTTATACTTGACTGTCCCTTTAAATAAAACATATATCAATAATGATAAAGATAAAAAAAAGCCTGTAAGTTGAGAGACAAAACAAACTGCTTGCCTGGCCAGGTCAGTAATCCACACTATGCATTTCAGGGTTCCTCCCCTTCCTCAGGTGT